>NW_015505582.1:296080-328424 GCF_001515645.1 Sinocyclocheilus grahami | reverse complement strand
GGAGGACAGGGGAGCCTCTTAAAGAAGAAGTTACAGGTCTGTGAGAGCCAGAAATCTTGCTTGTTTGTAGGTGACCAAATACTTATTTTACCGAGGAATTTACCAATTAATTCTTTAAAAATCCTACAATGTGATTTTCTGGATTTTTTTTTTCTCATTTTGTCTCTCATAGTTGAGGTATACCTATGATGAAAATTACAGGCCTCTCTCATCTTTTTAAGTGGGAGAACTTGCACAATTGGTGGCTGACTAAATACTTTTTTGCCCCACTGTATATTTACTCATGTTTACTTCATATTTCTTCAGACGGAATCATCATTTCTATAAATTTTCCACTGATTTACGCGATCTGATGAAACTTCTTCCGTGCTCGCGCTCTGACTGACAGAGACCTGATTCGTCCGTAGCTTGTCAGTCATAACTGCGCATCATATCCCGCCCCGTCTCATCCTGTGATGCGTTTCCTTCACTCTTCCGCATTGATTTCTGACCTCAGCAAACACAGAGAAACATCTGTACCCACGAAATATCCAAATAATAAACACACTATTACGATAGTATATGGTTTTAATGTGATTTTCTTCAGATTTGTGGTATTTTCATAACAGTAAAGAATGTGTACATCTGAAATGCTAATTTGTGCAGCGATATAAAAGGCTGTAAATAGCATATTTTAACAACAGTAAACGACCAAATTCCACATGTGATCGCAAAAGGAACTTATTACAAACACTCGGTGGTTTAAAGTAAGTTTTGAGTAACAGTGTTCTAATAATGTCATAAATTGTCTTATGTAGCTTGATGCTAATGTTAGCGCTAATGCAGCTGCAGAACAGGTGCAGTTATTCTTCATAATGTATTTTGTCATAATAATTGACGTAAGGTCGTAAGAAAATGTTTTGTTGTATTTTTTTTAGAAATACTTTTGATAATAGTTAGGTAAATGTATACTGGGATTGAAGCGATGTGGCTTGGTAAACCTTGTAATGCCAGAATAATGGCTGAATAAAAACAAAAGAAAAATGATAAAGGAATAATGAGGATAATGTCTCATGCCTGGCGGAGGTGTGAAAGGTTCATCATGTGAGAACAATAGAATCATGAATGGGTCAGTTTGCCAGGCCAGACCTGAGGCGACAGCACGCAGGAGAGCTTACAGAGGGCCATAAATCAATTTTATTAGCCTTCTCTAAAAACACACATGACATGGTCTTAGAAAATGTTTCATAAAATTCACAGTTTTAGAGATTATGTCCTGAAATGTGAAATGAAGCATTAGTAGACTTGTGGCTTTAGCTTCATTGTGTTTCTAAAAGCATTTACCAGAGCAACATTTTTTTTATACATTTAAAAATATTTTTTTATATTTATTTTTGTTTTTATGTTTGAGCTAATATATCTCTATTATCATAACAGTCTGAGTAATTCTTGAACCGTAAACTTTGAAGTGTCAGCTTTGTGAACATATGTTGATTATGTATCTAGTCAGAAAGACTCATGAGCAGCAACCTTTTTATTTTGGGTATGCCATTTGTGTCTCCATGCCGAAAATGGGGGGTGACCGCAAAGGGGTTCATTAATAGCATCTGTTCTTACATAACCATACACACACTGCGACTCGGATGCTCCATATCTGTCTGCTTGTGTGGGATTGCCTGTGTGTACTGTATGTGTGTATGTGTGTGTTGGCTCACCATGTGAATGCCCCACCCAGTATATATTGTATACACTGATTTTTATCTACTGAAGTTGCTGAGGAACACATGCTGATGCACACTTCATGATGCAGATAGTGTTTGGAGGAACAGGATCTTTAATAATGAATGATACTGTCTGATGGTAATGCTGAAAGCTTAGCTCTGTGTGTGTATGAAGGCCTGTTCAATAAAACGAATATTCAGTGTGATTAATAATTTTATTTTTAATGAATTGCTGTTAATGCATCTGCTCAAACCGAAAAGAACATTTGCATGCCATCAGCGTGACTAGAGGTCAACCGATATGGGTTTTTCTCTGACCGATGCCGATATTTAGAAATCAGGGCAGCCGATGGCCAATATATGATGCAGATTTATTTGGCCGAATTTAATTTTTTTTCCCTTCATCTCATAAAAGTGATTTTGAGTAAATGATTATTGCAGGGTTCAAGATAGTAATAGTAGTATTAGCCTAATTCAGAGTAATAATACGTGGCTCAAAACTTAAGCACTTTCTCAAAACAGTTCTGAAGCATGTTTTTTGTTTGTTTGCTGACAGACGCCAGTGTTTCCCACAGACTGCAAAAATGTATTTCTCTTCTTTTTTTCTTCGGATGTCAGAAACGAAATATTATGTAGCATTTTGTGTCCTGGAGTAATAAGGGAATTTTTGCTTTTATACAAGCACCACCTACTGTCAGAGAGTGAATCTACATTTTCATTCAGCCTGTCTGTAGTTTTTAACACATTTGTCTGAACAGATAAACTGCATGCGAAAATCAAACCAAATTTTCCTGCCGAACATTCATATTGGTGTGAACAGGCCTTTATTTGGATGTAGTTTGTGGACTGAAATTTTCCCACAAAGTTAGCTAAATCTGACTCCCATTTGGGCACATCCTCAAGTGCAAAGTTTTATAATATTTTTTAAGGTTAGTCTGTAGTTATTATCCAAGGTTAGTCTGTAGTTATTATTAGCTTTGTTTTTTAAAAAAGCCAATAGATGTCTGTTATGTCCTTATTTAGACTTTACACACACACACCAATAGGGGTGCTCCGATCAGGATTTTTGAGGCCGATCACAGAAAGCAATATCTGCCGATACCAATTACCGATAACAATCTTTTTAAAGCCTTCTTTTTATCATTTATAACTATTTATAGTGATACTCCAGTCAGGATTTTTAGACATTTTTCAGGCCTGAATTTCATTTTTGAAAATGGGGGGAATTCCCCTCTTAGGTGACTCTTGTGAGAGGGGAAGCAGCTTTCACACAGGAGTCCGCTACTGATCCGTGGCTGTTTACCACAAACACAACATTTATCCATTATTTTGATTTCAAATCCAAACATTGTCACTGAAAATGCTTTTTCAGCATTGCAGTTCTTTTTTTACACAGTACAGTAATACAATCCTTCACAGACCTGTTTAAACACAATAAATATAAGCAACACATTATTCAATGCTTTTTACTTTTGCATTTACTTCTAGATTTATATATTAAGTTGCTCAAGCAAGTGGCAAAACATTTAAACTACTTTTCTTACGTTATCACAAACTTACCATTGACAGAAATAGTCAGCTCTACTGCCTTTCCTTTTGCATTGAAATCTTTATTACAAGCAATCCTGCGGTTCATAAAGATCTTTGTTTTCCTGCCTCCACGAGTGGCATCTATTACTGCCTTGTTAATCTAAAAGTGCTCTTTCCCTTTAAACCTAGCCAAAAAGCCATATGTGTTGGCACTTTAATAATATTAATTTATGGTGTAATTACTACATTTTCGTGTCAATTCATGTTCATATTTACTGCAAAAAAATGTGCTGTTACTTTAATTCAGCGCTTGCAGCGCAGTAATAGACTCGGTGTGTAAACGATATCTGCACTGCTCCAGATGCACCGCTCCTGAACACTGCTGGACACCAACCGTGTGCAGTGTGCACGCTTTATTAATCTGTTAACATGAGCGCGGAAAAAATACACTGCATACACACTGCAAATGGAGTAATGCGAACCTGGCCTCGCACAAGGTTTTCAAATTACTTTATAAGTAATTTAATGAAGAAATATGAAAGTGAGTACCTCACCTTCAGCATTATAATTATTTCACCCGCGCCTGACAGAGACTGAGACGGTGCCGCTGCATGTCATGCCAAACCTCTCACTGCAGCGTCATCAGCTTGAGATCGTTTTTTTGAGATCGGCCTTTTTAGAGACCGCCGATCAATCATCCCAACATGATTATCGTCCGATAGTGATCGGTAGCCGATCAATTAAAGCACCCCTACACACCAAGACCTTACTGAAGGTCTTATTGTGCCCTGCACACTTAAGTTGTTTGTTCTTGCTAGGCGTATTCCAATTAATCAGTTATTGAATATTTGATAATCACTTCCTGTGATCTAACTTGGCAGATCACATCAATTGATCCCATATTGATGACATGCAAGATGTAAGCCTGTTTTAAGAGTTCAATATCACTTTCATGTCATCACCCCACACTATAATTTCAGAAGTGTCAAAATAATGAAAATGTGTCTAAAATATGTACATTATTTTGAAATAACAGCCATAGTTTGTAAGACAAATTCGATTCAGCAGTTATAAATGACACATGAGAGGTGTGGCTAATATGAAAAGCTTAATAGTGTAATGGCGAACTAATACTAACACGATTACGTTTTTAAAATAATTCTGAGTACAATATTTGGATTATTAAAATAAATTAGTAAATATAAAATGACAATGAATACACAACTGTCACGTTGCAGTTATGTATTGCATTTAATATCACTTAAGTTTGTTATTAATCCTTCTAGGCAGTTTCCTCATAGATGTATGTTAATATGGATATTTAGTTTAAGTTTGTTATTGCTAATCGGTTTATTAAAATAATGTAGATCACCTGTATGAATGGCCTCCGAATGGTGTTGCTGTGTGTATTTTGTTTGTGAAATTTGATTCCTTCTGACTCTATCAACAAATAGGTTCCACAGAAAATCAGTATTTCAGCAGGAAAAACCCACTTAACTTGGTAAACAGGTAAATCATACATTTCTGGTCAGTAGTAGCCTATGACTCACATGAGGAATGTTTTTCCTGATTGATGGAAGTGAGCACTTATTTCCAAATACAAGAGTCCATATAGATGTTATTGGTTGCATGTGGTCATTCTCACTAATTGATTTTTGAAAATTTAGCTTTATGAATGTTTCCAGGCATTTTCTGGACTGTCAGGAATGTGAAACTCTACAGGAAGAGATCTAAAGATAGAGTGTCTTTAGAATATGTCTAATGTTTTTCTCCCGGGCGTGAGCTTCTCGTCTGTTAAACCCATCATCTCAAACGGGTTTAGGATTTGTCATACTCGGCATACATTAGACTGCAATGGATTAATACACTTGGTTTTAGCATTAGTGTGAACAGAAGTGTGTGCATAAGTATTGACAGTAGCCTCTTTTCCAGTTCTAAGAATGGTTACAGTTATATTTCCACTTGAGCTTGGTTCGGCACGTCACGATTACAAAAAATTCTCGGTCTGAAATTTTCAGCAGTGTTGGAGAATGGTTTGGTTCGATGGTGGAAAAAAACCAAGGTTTCCTCGGGTCCTTAAAAAGTCTTAAATTTAGTTGTATCAAATCTTGGGTTGTTCACCCAAAAATTTAAATTCTGTCTTTAATTACTCACCCTCATGTCGTTCTAAACCCGTAAAACCATCGTTCATTCTCGGAACACAAATTAAGATATTTTTGTTTAAATCCAAGAGCTTTCTCACCCTGCACAGGCAGCAATGCAACTGTGCTCACATATTGTGTTTTAATAGCCAAATTGCCCTACCACGCTCATATCGTATTCATTTTGTTTGTGCATGTCTTAAAAAGGCATTAAAGTCTTCAATTTGATTAAAAAAATCCTGCAGATACGAGTAATATGGATTTATATTCATTTATTTACAGCTCAGATTTGTAAAAATCACAGACACGCACACAATTGTCTTTCTGACACACCTGTGTTCTGTTAGTCCTGGTTCATTTGCATTGTGTAATGTTCTTTAGATCACTGAATGCTAATGTCTCATCATAACTCAAGCGTCTCTGTGTACAGTAGAAGCACAACAGTAGTTTAGAAGTTGCTTTAGCATTCATCTAAGTTGATTTTGTTTAGAAAGGATGCATTAAATTAATCAAAAGTGACTGTTAAGACTTTCACAACTGTTTTTAATATTGATAATTATAAGAAATGTTCTTGAGCTCCGAATTGGCATATTAGAATTTTAGATTTTTGAAGGATCGTGTGACACTGAAGAGTCATGGCTGCTGAAAATCCAGCCTTGCCATCACAAGAATAAATTACATTTTAAATGATATACACAAGGATTGCAAATCTTACAGACCTTAAACTTTTGAACGGTGTTTGTTATTAAATTAATTAGATTTTTTGTGCCCTGTTAGAGTAGTACTTTTTCTTGTTTTTAAAAAATAATTAGATCAGCACATCTCAAAACATACTGATTAAGTGGATTTGCAGTGTGTTTTGCAGGGTATTTTATAACCTTGTAGTTGCATACAATTTCATAAATGTAGTATTTATTATTTTTGTATTACTGACTCTCAAGTGTTGACAACTTCTGGTTTTGGATTTGCAAGGCTGGACTTTGAGAACATTTGTTCATTCTCAACGTCTGAAAACAAATCAAGAAACCGGAAGTGCTGGTATTCCTCTGGGAAGAAGTTTAAATGTCCCTTAGCGACAGAGAGAGAATTTGAGAGATATGCATCTCTGCCTTGTGCTGCGTATCTCTTTCTTTATACTGTATGTTTCTACGGTAATACAGTCAGGGCTGGTGCACATGACACAATAAGAGTTTGTTGCTGAGGCATCTTTTGATACACCTCAGTGGCCAGAACTGTTATAATGTGAGTGCAATGGAAAACTTGACTCCATGGATTTGTTGATGCCCATGTGTCTTCTCTCTGATTTCCTCTGCTGTGCTGCTGAGGGCCTTTAGAGTGCGGCTGGCTATGACCGCCTGAGCAGAAAGACTCGTCTGTGGGGAGGACTCCGTGATGGGGTTGTGAAAGGACAGGAAGTAGTTAGGGAGATGGAGGTCAGCCAAGATCAGCTCAGTGGCTCAGCTGAGCCCAAGAGACACACTGTGATGGGCCGAGCTCCTCTCTTCTAGTTCTGACTGGTTTTGTGCTACAGGCTTTTCAATGTACCACAGTGGTTTACGTGAAGAGAACTAAAAACAACCACTAAATAAAGGGCTTGAATAAAGTGTTCCCTCTTTTCTCAGTGTGAGGTCTGCTTAACAAAGATGCTCCTTCAGATCCAGCACAGAAATGCTCTGTTCATATCTGCCCTTCAGAATCAGATTTCTGTTCAGTTTCTGTCATTGTGGAAATGGAACAAACCCCAAATCGAAGTAAAAAAAATTGTGGTGTGGATTTAAGTTATAATTATCTGATAAGTGGTTTTTGATGTGAAACTTGCAGGTTTGAGCAGCCAATGCATTAAAGATTGTTCTCTATTACTTTCACTTTGGCTCTTGCATTACATTTGCATTTATAATTGCATCATCAAATATGCTCTGTCATTGTCCTATACACTACTGTTTAAAAGTTTGTGGTTTTTAAAAGCTGTTTAAAGTAGGGCAGTAAAACAGTAATTATTGGAATAGAATTTTCCTCAAAATGATAACAAGAGTTCGATATAATGTTTATGTGGCTAAAACGGAACGAAAAAGCTCTGCTCATTTGAACCGCTCGACAAGGAGCATTTATCCGCTCGACTCCTACTAGAGCAGATTTGTTTACTCGGATGCATTTACTCATGCATTTACTAAACAGCACTGTGAGATCCAGTGTGAAGTGCTTGAATTCAGCGAAAAACACAAATGTCTCAGTGTTTAAAGCCAGATGAAACAGCCCTGATAAACAGGAGAAACACTGTGTCAACGATACAGTCAGAAGGATTTTAAATCTACAAATCGCCATAATTTACCATGGATTAACTGTAGTAACACTAACTGCACCATGGTATTGTGGCAGAAATGTGGTATATATGGAATTTTATTATGTTATTAATGTACAAATACCTAAAAAATATGTAGTTAAATTTTTACCATGGTATTGAGGTACTATATGTGTGGTTTTACTTTTAACTGTGGTTATCATGATCTAAATGCATGCTATGGAAGACCAGTGGTTAATTTTTAATAAAACTCAAACAGTCAAAATAATTAAATTTCACCATATAAATGAGGCTCACTCATTAGAACATGCAGAAACTAAGAAATTCATTTTTCTATTTAGATATTTGTTTTAAGTAAAAAATGACTGGAAAAGTTTAAAGAATTAAAAAAGTTTAAAGTGTTTGTTATGTTCTGACCATACAGAGTAGTTTAAAACCACAGTCGATGTCGGCTGATATGAAACATTTTATTGTTGTAATTTATTTGGCCATATCGCCTAGCCATAGTTTAAAGTGTTTTTTTTCTTCTTTCCCCTTCCAAAGACGTCTCCAAGGCTACATTTCTTTAAGTAAAAATACAGTAAAAATAAATATTGTGACATATTATTACTTTGCGTTTTAAAATGTAATTTATTCCTGTAATCGAGACGGGAATCGAACTCGGGTCGCCGTGAGCACAGTTGCGCTGTATATCAACGCACTAACCGTGTTAAAATAGTTGAGGGGTGATCTGACCGGCATCATTCCTGCTGTTTTCACTTAAGTGCTTTTTTTTTTTTTTTAGGTTTCTGTTGCATAAGAACACGTTTGTACTGTTTTAACTCATGTTTTTCATTTTAATCGCAATGTATTGAATACATTAACTTTGTGTGTGTTGTACATATGAAACTTTAAAAATATTTATTGATCTGTCAGTGGAAATTAATGTGTTTTATTAAATATTTAATTGTCATTGAAGACTGTGTGTGTATGGGCAGTATATAGATATCCTCTAAACACATGTGAATATTCATCTATTTATGACAAATATACTCTCTTTGAAACACAGCAGTCTCTGCTTTCCACATCAGTGGCTCTGCGAATCGTTTTCTGCAAACAATGTTTTTTTTTTTTCTTCTTCCTGGTTCACATTCATTTTTTGCACTGATAACATGTGTTTGGAATTCAGCCACACCTCAAACACAAAGCCTCTTCTTGCGTCCAGAGGAGTGAGAAAGTTCTTAGAACCTCAGCCCCAGTTAGGAACTCTAGTGTGGCAGGTTAAAAACTAAACCGTAACCTGTGTTGTGCCTACCAAAATGTGGTAAAATTGCAGGATTAGGATAAGACAAACTAATCATGTGTTTGACATCAGCGGAGTGAAGTCTATCTAAACTGCTGTGTTTAAAAAACCTCACAGGTCTGAGTGACGTGCTGTTGGCGACCAGTGTGAAAAAAGCAAGCTGCGTATGAATACGGAGTAAATGGTTATTTCGGTTCAGGCCTATACATTAGATGTGCCAACTGCCAAACCGTATACTATTTTAGAGTTCAACGGTGCGTGTTTACTTTTTCAGTGGCATTGGTTCTGGAAGGATTTTTCCCATTTATTTTCCTAATAGGGATTAAAAAAATAAAGTATTTTTGAGTCATTAACGAAACCAAACACCTACGAGGCAAACCAAAACATTACAAACTTTGATTTGAAGCAAGAAATGATTTGAAAATTGGACAAAAAGACGAAGATACAAGACTTCAAGAATACAAGAATATGCAGTAAAAATGCATGGGAGTCGGTCCAAAGTGTTCTTTTGGCAAGGTTTACTTGCAGTTTGTCTGATTGCAATTCTATGATTGGTGGAGATTTCTCTGCAAAATCATGGGTAATGTAGTGATTTACCAGGAATTTCTATGTTAAAAAGTAATTTTAAAATAATGTGCACTTTCGGGTTCAACAAAAGCATTTACGATTGATCAGCATCCTCATAGCTCACAGTATAGTAGGTCTGTCTTTAAAGTTACCATTCAAAATCAATTACCTTATGAAGAAAATGAGTGGGATTTTTACTTCCAAAACCCGACTGTTGCAGAACATCCCTTTTGTTTTCCTTGGAAGAAAGAAATGATACATGTTTGGAACAACGTGAGGCTGAATGACGACAGAATCTTCATCTTTATATGTCTCTCAATATCCAGCATGAGTTGGAATGTTCCATATTTGCTTCTAATGGGCTGAGGAGCAGCACAAATCTTGATGGACATTAATTACTTTCTGGTAGTCTTTTTATTCTTTGTGAAACATTCAATTCAAATTGTGACATTTATTAGGTTTTACTGAAACAGAAGAACTGAGTGCTTTCAGGCTATAGCAGAACATCTCTTCTCCTTCCCTTCACACCAACTCAGTATGAGAGAGATCAGCAGTCACATGTCCTGAATAAAGCTGTAGAATGTGTTGTTCACTGTCCAGAGAGAATGAGCTCGTCACAAGACCAGCATCATATTACCGACCTCATTATCAGCGTCACAGAGAGTCCGATAGCATAGGAGTCTAGATGAGGTCAAGCGGTGAGCTGTTATCATGATGGGCCTGCTGTGCACATTATCTGTGTGTCGAGTTCATAAACACCAGCCATTCATACAGCTGGACATCATGTCTGACCACTACCCCTCTCTCTATGCTGAGGTCTTCAACAGCACTGTAGTATTTTGACAGTTTACAGTGAAGTAAAGGACTATTCACTTTTCTCGTGTTTTCATCATTTGGCTGGGCAGAAAAGAACAATCAAGCTTTTATGTTGGTTCCATTTTGATTTATTCATTCTTGCAGTGACATTTCCATATGATACTTCCATGTGTTTTTAAAATATTTTTTTATTATTATTATTATTTAGCAAGGATACATTAAATTGATCAAGACTTTTACATTATGAAAAAAATATTTTAATAAATGCTGTTGTATTGAACTTTCTATTCATCAAGGAACTTCAGTTCCCATAAAAACATTAAGCAGTACAACCGTTTTCAATATTGATACTAATAGTAAGTGTTTCTTCAGCATCAGTTCAGCATATTAGAATGATTTTTGAAGGAATATGTAACACTGAAGTAATGGTTGTTGAAAATTCAGATTTGCCGTTGCTGGAATGAGTTATATTTACTATTTATTGATGTAATAATATTTTGCAATAGTACTGTTTTTACTGTATTTTTCATAAAATAAATGCATCCTTGGTGAGCATAAGAGACTTTTCAAAGCCATATTTAAAAAAATAAAATAAACCTTTCTGACCTGACACTTTTGAATGCTAATCTAGGTTAAATCTTGTAGGTTTTAGGTTAAATATATTTGTGTGGAAGATGGCAAAAGAGAGTCTAACTGTTTGAAAAAATGTGTCAAAATAACTTAATACCTCACCATGTCCTGCGACATGAAATGCAAAACTCTTTTAAATGGTATTTTTTAAAATTGTATTAATTGAGAGACAATGTTATTTTTAAAGTCATGAAAACCTTAATCTAATCATACATGTTTCCTTATAGAAACAAATTCCTTATAAAGGTTTATTCCCGTTTGTTAACTCACCATTTACGCAGTCATTTTTGTCTTTTCATTCTACAGGAAAGGAATGGATTCCCAAGCAGAAACCAATTGAGATCCATCAGGAGCAAGCCACGACCCTTGACCCGGAATTGGAAGAGGCACTTTCTAGTGCTACTGACACAGAACTGCATGACCTGGCAGGTAAAAACAGCTACAGAATCTCACAAACAGAGTGGTAATGGGAGATCAACAAGAGACAGAGAGAATGCTAATATCACTAGGTTTAGTTTTATTGCTCTAAGCCTGAATGAACAGCTCTGTGCTATCTATTGTTCTAGTGTTTTCTATTACTCTCTCTGCAATAATTTTTCCCTCCTTGACTCTGGGGGTCTGAACGCCCACACTGCATCCATCACATCTCCTGAATAAAACAGCAAGCACGTCCTCTCTCTCTCTAAACCGCCTCTTTCAGCATGTTGCTTTAAGAGATTGTCCCTGGCTGGTTTTCCTCACAGCATGCTTCATTATAACCCTGATACGCTTTATTCATTTCATGTGTTTTTTGTCAGCTGTGCCGAAACACAGGAATGTGAATATAGCTTTATGCTGTAACCCTCATAACAATATAGTGAAAATGGTAGTGAAAAGCTGCACGTAAGCTTTAAACAGCATTTTTTTTAAGTGCACTGTGAATTACTGCACTTTATACCTTATCATGGTGTTTTCACCCTAATCGTGAGGTGCTTTTAAATACTACTTTGTGTATATTGTAACAGTTCTGTGTTGTGTTGTCCAGCTATTCTTGGAGTGAACACACTAGTGATGAGCTCGCAGAGTTATGACGGCACCTGTACAGATGGTTATAACAGTGAGTTTATTATTCTTCAAGTTGATTTCATCTTTCAGCAGATGTCATAGTTGTGTTGTCTTTCCAGCTCCTTATTTCTTTCAGAACATCAATTTATACTGTAAATGAGTTTTCATCTCATGCATTCGTGACACAGTGGAAGCTCATTTGTGAATGTTGTGTCTGACATAGATGTTATTAAAGGAGAAAAGGTGAAGCCAGTTTTCGATGAGCCACCAAACCCTACAAATGTGGAGGAAACTCTGCAGCGGATAAAGTCCAATGATTCCTCACTGACTGAAGTCAATCTCAACAACATAAAGGTAATGAGATTCAGTTTAGTACACTCAAACCCTATGAAATTTAATGGCCAAAGAAAAAGTGCATTTAAGTAATTTTGATATTTATGATGATTATTAATTTTATATTGCCAACAAAATATTACTAAATACAGTTTAGTCTAAACTTCTGATACTGCCTGATATTTGACAATATGGGATTAAAAAACTAATTTGGCACTGGAAATACACTATTTCATTTTATTTATTTTGAACAAAAAACTTAATTTAAATATATTTATATTTTGAATTATGTCTGTGTCGCTAATTAAATTAGTTACATTGGTCATGTGACTCCTTTGTACAGACGGCCTAATTTCTTGGTTCCACTAAAGCACAGGATGCTCTATGAAGCATTCTCAAATTATGTTGGAGAACATGATTATCAGGTTTTGTTCAGCTCAGTAAAGCTAAAGGTTGACACACCAATTACTACAACACTCAATTTATGGTGATTTGTGAAACATGAAAATGTTTTCACTAGTGGTCGCAGACTCTTTTGATATTTGATTAATTATTACAATAAATATTATTATTATAATATTACAAAATACATGTTAAATGACAAAGAATGTATAACGTCTTTTTGGAAATTTTGGAAATGGAACTAGGAATAATGGGAATTAAAAAAAAAAACATTTTAGCTGCTTAAAAACTTCTAAAAAATCTTTTAAATATTTGTTCTGAAATTACTATTCCATAAACAGACATACAAACCAGAACTAGAGTAAATGTCTTTTTCCTGAAAGCTCCTAACCCTCCATTTTTACTTTTTAACGTTCAAATTATGAATTATTTCTGGTATCTGTTTTTGGCTCTCGCTGGGATCTGTGTTGTTTGATTATATAAATTCAAATGACTCTATTCTAATTCTGTTCTTTAAAAAAAAAAAAAAACTTTCACCTTTTAGACTTACACTATTCATTTACTAACTGCTTGTTTTCTTTTAAAAAAAAAAACCCACTTGCTTCTCTAATCTTTATTTGTTTTGTTTTTATTTATTATGCAATGAACAAAAGCAAAAAAATGTCTCTAACACTAGCTTGCTCTATTCTTTTTCTATTCTATCTGTTTTATTTTTATTTATTATATAATTTAAAAAAAAACCTTGCTATGTGTACTGAGACTTGTTATAGCACTTGCATATCATTGCTCTCTTGTTGATTTTGATTGCTTCCATTGTCCTCATTTGTAAGTAGCTTTGAATAAAAGCGTCTGCTAAATGTAAATGTAAATATGACCTAAAATGACTCCAAATTCATAAAAAAATGGAGAGTATGTTATAAAATCTCAGAATGAAGACCATGACAATGAGTTTAGTGACATGCAGAAGCTGTTTAATTGTCCAACAACAAATCTGATTTTAATGTTTCCCTTTTCTTTTCTTCCAGAACATTCCAATCCCAACTCTAAAGGACTTTGCAAAAGCCATGGAGAGAAACACTCATGTGAAGAAGTTCAGTCTGGCTGCCACCAGGAGCAATGATCCTGTTGCCGTGGTGAGGGACATGATTCATTTCAGATGTTCATGTGTTCAGCATTTGAGATTGAACAAATGCTGCCTTTAGGGATGCATTTGTGCTTTTGGCCCCACTTTATATTAAGTGGCCTTAACTACTATGTACTTACATCAAAAATTAAGCACAATGTACTTATTGTGTTCATATTGTATTGCAAAACACTGTTGCTGCTATTGAGGTGGGATACGGGTAAGGTTAGGGACAGGTTTGTTGGTATGGGTAGGTTTAAGGGTGGGTTAAGGTGTAAGGGATGGGTCAACTGTGTAATTATAAATGTAATTACAGAAATTAATTACAGATGTAATTACATGCAGGTATTTTTTAAATATAAGTACAATGTAAAAGCATGTATGTACACAATAAGTGCATTGTACCAAATTATTAATTTAAATGTAAGTACATAGTTGTTAAGGCCACTTAATATAAAGTGGGTCTGTACTTTTTAGTGTCCAAAAAAAAACAAAGAATCTCGAAAATTCTTGAATCATCTACAGTGAATTGGTTCTTTTATTGATTCTTCCATTCTTCCGTTTAAGTGTTCTTTCCCAAATGAAAGTCAGCTGTTTTCTGTCATTGCTGGTGGTTTCAAATAGGCAGCATTTGTTAAACCTCTGAAAATGGTTGTATAAGCAGTTTTAAATACAATCCATTCTAAATAGTAGATGATAGTGTCATTACTTGTAACTGTGGTTACTGGTGATTTGTCAGTGTCAAGTAGGTTGTCTGTGTTCACTAAAAGTGAAAGGCAGCTTGAAGCGCAAAAGCTAAGATAAATATGGAAGAGATGTGGCTCTCTTTACACTGTTAAAGCTTTGTGTGTTTCTCTGTGTTCCCTGCAGGCCTTCTCAGAAATGCTACGAGAGAATAAGACGCTAAAAAGTTTGAATCTGGAGTCTAATTTTATCACTGGCGCAGGAGTTAAGGTTCTGGTAGAAGCTCTGCGGGACAATGATACGCTCACAGAGATCAAGATTGACAACCAGGTACAGCACACAAATTCAACCACATGCTGTTCTAAAACCAGCAAGCTTGTTGCAGATCAACTTGTCACATTAATGTAGAAATCTGATTCTAATATTAAGCAATTATTGTCATGTGTGTATTTTTTTTAACAGCCTCATCAAAGTGGCTTATCCAGTCAACTTTGACATTTGTGTTTTCCTTTTTTTTTAATGAATAATTATATTTATATTGGAATACATGAAATTGATAAAAAGTGACAATAGACCTTTAGGTTGTTACAAAATACTTATATTTAGGGATGCACGATATTATCGGACCAATATCGGAATCGGCCTATAATGGCTTTAAATGTAAATATCGGCATCGGCCTGGCATGAAAAATTATGCTGATATGTCTTGCCGATAAGAGGAATACATTAACTCACATGTGCTAGCGATTAGATCACGTCAACAGTGCGATTAGATCATGTCAGCATTGTGGCTCATTCTTGAAGCAAAGTTTTGCCTGAATGGTGATTGGATTCACTGTTTTGGATCGCTGCATTTGAAGGGTTCATATGATGCGATGTCAATTTTTCCTTTCTCTTTGGAGTGTTACAAACTCTTGGTGCATAAATAAGACCTGTAAAGTTGCAAAGACTAAAGTCTCAAATCCAAAGAGATATTCTTTATAAAAGTTAAGAGTCAGAATCAGAATGAGTCAGCCACACCTACCTAAAACGGCTCGTTCTAACACGCCCCCACATATCTACGTCACGATGTGGGAAGATTTGCATAACGCTGCCCAAATGTTCACGCAAAGAAAGAAGGCATAACTTTTATTCTCGCTGTAGTATTGTTGATTGTGATTAAATAAAGCAGTAATTGATGCCATAAAATCTTGAGTATGTTTTGATTTAAAAGTCAGAAGCTATAGCTTACAAGAACAAAAAAAATCACAAACATGACACTTAAATTAAATAATTTTATATATACTGATTTATTCATAAATGTGTAATATGTTATTTTTTAAACATTATGAACTCTGAAGATTTGAAAATAACTAAATAAACTATATATTAATCAAAATCTTTTAATGTACGGTCATTATAAAGGAACTTTATTATTGTTTATTTAATTCTAACAAATAAGTTCTTGTTAAAAACCAAAATTAAAAATAATTCTATATCGGTATCGACATCGGCTATCGGCCAAAATGAGTTGAAAATTATCGGCACATCGGATATCGGCAAAAATCCAGTATCGTGCATCCCTACTTATTTCAAATAAATGCTAAAATCTTTTTTTTTTTAATTCATCAAAGAATCCTAAAAAAATTTCTCCCCAAAAAAGCAGGACAACTAAGTTTGATTTTGATAGTAATAAGAAGTATTTCCTAAGCACCAAATCGGCATATTTCTGAAGGGTCATGTTCTATTGAAGACATTGGAGTAATGGCTGCTGAAAATTCAGTTTTGTCATCACAGAAATAAATAACATTTTAAAATATAAGATTTCACAATATTATTGTTTTTGCTGTATTTTTGACCAAATAAATGCATCCTTGATGAGCAAACGAAACTAATTTCAAAAGCATTTTAAAAAATCATACCATCCAAACATTTGAGTGGTAGTGTATAATTGTTTTGAATCTGCCTTTTTACATAATGCAGAACTTTTTGAACCAATGCCAGATATTTGTCATGCATTAAAAAAATGTATTGGGTTTAAATGCCAGCAAAATTATATAGCGTTACCTTAATATGTAATTACTACGGCTCTCAAGCGATTAAAATTTTAATCTTAATTAATTACATAATGTACTGATTAATAAATCAAATTAATCACAAAGTAAATGCACATCAATTTGGGCTGAGAAATTACCCCCCAAAAGATAAAGTAACTTGTGTTAAATGACATTACAAAATTACAAAAATACAGAAATATTTTGATTCAACATAGAATTTATTACACAAACTTTTAGGCTACAGTGTGGTCATAACATTGTTTTCAAAAGCTGCATCTGAAGTGGCATTTAGGTATATTTACACAGACTGTTCAGAGGTAGCATGAATGCATTTACACTGCAATTAGAATAAATAATACAAAAAGATTAATGCTTGTGTTAGTCGGCCACTGCATAATGGGTCTTAATTCAGTTATATGATCAATGTAGGTATAATGAATTATGCTGCATCTGTACATATATTTGAGCACAGGTCTGGGATACCAAATTTGTTGAAATGTGTTAAAACCCTGCTATTTTCAAGCACTATGCAAATTGAATTCAAATGTTACTCATTGTAAAATGTCTGTGTGTGTGTGGGCATGTGTAAAAGAGATGTTTCTGATGTGTGTCTTCTCTGCTCTCAGCGGCAGCAGCTCGGTACGTCAACAGAGATGGAGATCGCTAAGATGCTGGAGCAGAATACAAGCATGGTAAAGTTTGGGTACCAGTTCACCCAGCAGGGTCCCAGATCCCGTGCCGCTGCCGCTATCACAAAAAACAATGACCTGGGTGAGAACACGACCTAATGCACATATGCTCTGATTGACAGAAACAGGCTTACACAGATTCATTATTGGTCATTTGCCATTCTGTAAAGCAATGCTGCTTCCTTAGAACTCCACCCACAGAATCTGTTGTTGCCATGGTAAAGTGGCCCTAGGATCGAAAACAGTGGTCATGTACACACTACATTTTCAGGAGTAACAACCTCATTTAAATATGGGAATGAATTCCCTAAATTATCTTTTTTTTGTGTGTACGGAATAGAATGTACACCAGATGATTGACACTGTGGTAAGCATAGCAACGCTTTTGCCTTCTCGCATGTTTGGTATTCGCTATTTTTGATCAGAGTAATATTACAGCGACGAAAGACTCATTATGTTCGGCATTTTAACCAGACCACAATTGACAAAAATACATTTTGTTTTGTTATGTTTGGAAGGCTGCTTATCAGAGCACACTCATTTTGGGTTGCCATGTCTAATTGTTATATGCGTCTTTGGACTTGTAGTTTGAGCTTGCCACATAAAGCAATCCAGTTTATGGAGTTAAAGTATGCAGGTGCAGGTTATTTACAAGATTAAGCATTTGGATTTTTGTTTGTTATGGGCTTGTTCTTTTTTGCAGTTTTTTTCTAGCGAGACCTGGCAACCTGGCTAAGGAGTCAAGACATACCCTGTGAATTTCTTTTCTCATTTCCTATGATTTTGTTGTACCACGTGTACAAAAGAAAGACACAACTGCGATACGCATGGAAATGCGTCATTAACAACTAATTTTTAGGCATTAATAGGTTTAGAATGCGGTTGTCACTCCCCTAAATTACTGAACTGTGTATGTACAGAACAGGATTAAGCACTAAAATGTGAACTGACAACTGAATTTAGCTACAGTGTGTACGGGTGAGACTCTAGTTGATTACTGATGCACATCCGTAATTTACATATCAAGTCCTATTCTGTACTCATTAACTTTATTTCACAGGTACATGTCACATGCTGTTAGTCAGTCATAACAGTGCTTATAAAGGTACAGTAGCAAAAACCACTTATATTATTAGGTTCAGATGGAAGGTAAAAATAGAAACCTTGGTGCAAGAAAACTTGACTTATAAGTGGACTTCAGAAAAAAAGAAGAAAAAAACTGCTTTTAAAATGGTATTTTATTCATGGGACTTTCTTTTCCTTTCTGTGTTTCTTCAATGAAGTCTGGATCTGTCTCCAGTTTGCCGGTCTTATGTTACAGCGCGCACACCATGTGCTTTACACGTGTGAGATGATGTCATGCGTCAAGCTCTATTCCAGTGTCTTTAGGTATCATGTGTGAGAGCATGGCTTTGACATTTAACCTTTGGCATGACTGCTAACATCACATTTTGAAAGATGATGTGTGAGTTTTGTTAAAGACTGTTTGTTTGACTCACCTGTACATTGGACAGGTTATACAGGGTGTGATAAGTTATCAGATCCTCACTGTTGTGAATTCAATTCAAGGCCTTATATAGAAGTGAACTAGTCAACACTGATTAACCAAACACTAACAGAGCAGTAGTCTTATGTAGGCGGTCTTTTGACTTTAGGCATAACGTCTGGTCCACTTTGCTGCTTGTTCTGTCGAAGAACTGCCTTCTTAGAAAGAACCCTGTAGAAATTAGCATAAAATATGTGTTGAATTTCTGTCCAAAACTGAATAGCTTACTAATAGGGATTGGAAATCACAAAATAACTAATGCCACAGTTAGTTGAAAGTTGTACGTGTTTGATTTTCTAAAATCCTACTCATTAGCATTATTTGTTCTGAATGTTTGCGACTCACTAAAAACAAAGATAAGTCACTTCTATTTGCTGCACTGGTGAATAAGTATTTCAACAAACTCTGTCAGAGTATTTTAATATGGAGTTTTGTTGACACTGGCATGAGTGATGCCTGATAACAAAACCGAAGGTCATTTGGTTCCCGTATTTTTTGTTTGAATACATGAAACTGGTTCTGAATAAAATCTCCACCTATTTATTCAACTGATTATTTCATAGACAGCTAAGCAGAACTGGTTGTGAATATCTAGTTTACTTGCTTCTAAGCATCTGAAACTAACCTGGCAGTTTTGGCATATCTAATTATTAGGCCACCTATCAACCTAGTACCTTCAAATAAATCGTTGTTTCCTTTCAGGCTGATTAAAAACCTAACTGGATCTGAGACAGACTAGATAGGCTGTTGTCATTTACAAATGGGTCTGCCTAGCAATTACATTGGCTGAAAGGTCTTTTAATTTGTACTTAGTTCAGTGCCTGATTAGAAAACCTACAAGAAGGTCATTTGGTTCCCGTATTTTTTGTTTGAATACATGAAACTGGTTCTGAATAAAATCTCCACCTATTTATTCAACTGATTATTTCATAGACAGCTAAGCAGAACTGGTTGTGAATATCTAGTTTACTTGCTTCTAAGCATCTTAAACTAACCTGGCAGTTTTGGCATATCTAATTATTAGGCCACCTATCAACCTAGTAAAATAATGCCCAACCCCCCCCAAAAAATAAAATTCTGTCATCATTTACTCAACCTAATGTCATTACTTTCTTCTGTGGAACACAAAAGAAGATATTTTGAGAAATGTCTCAGTCTTCAATTTTTTTGGCCATTCAAAGAAAGTTTACAGGCATAAAAACTGTTCTTCTACCCTCGTACTATTGTACTACCAACATTCTTCAAAATATCTTCCACAGAAAAAAGTTATACATGTTTAAAATGACATGAGGGTTCGTGAACGATGACACATTTTTCATTTTGGGTGAACTATTAAAAATAAAATCTAATGTAAATGCAACTATAAATAAAGTCTTTTAAATGATATGTGGCTTGTAATAGTAAATAAAGCAATACTTTGAGAAATTAAATATTACTCTTTAACTGCTCGGCATCCTGCTGTGCTGTTAGCCAGCTAGCTTATTAAATCTCATAATACCTTTGATCATTAAGAACATGCAAATAATAAAATGTGAAAGAATAAACTTTTGATATCAGCGGTTGTATAATACAGTAGTCTAAAGTAGTGCTGTTGTACTGTAACAAGAAACTGATAGCTTACCTGCTACAATGGGTGAAGACGCTTTTGTGCAGGGGGACCTGATTGTTCATGATACGGAACAAGTTTTGGCTGAGTTTAGAAATTGTGTGTAGCTTTGTAACAGGATGAAGGATTGACTAACACTAATTTATTAAGCGTCTTAAATGAGCAGATCTCATTAAAGGTTCTCGTAGCTCACAGCATGAATGCTGTCAATGTATCCGATTACTAACACGTCTCTGTTTTCTCTTTCAGTGCGGCAGAGGCGAGTAGAGAAGGATGTGTAGAGCATATTCTCTCTCTCTCTCTCTCTCTCTCTCTCTCAAGCTCATCGGACTCTTGTGCCAAACCCTCTGAGGGAGCTGCTTCACCTGAAGAAGGGACACAACTGGATACTTTGCCTCCCTAATGTTAATACTCAATGATCTTTTTATGTATTATTGTTTATTGTTGTTTGTTTTTATAGCTGCAATTCATTTGTTAATTTTTTGCATGTGTAAAACTTTTTCTGCTCTTTTCTTTGAACAAGTTCTTTGAAACAAAACTAAACAGGTTGCAGCGGTTTACATACATGCACTCAAGCGCTATAGTAATCTCTTCATGGATGGGCTGGATCAGAACCTGTCGCCCACATTCACTCTGATCAAATCTAGACTCAACTGGACTGGATCTGCTGTGTTCCCCGCTTAATGTGAGCGAAATCTAGATTTGTCGAGTCTGGGTTTGGAGCACAGGTTTGAACGGAGCTAATGGCTAATAAATTGCGCAGATCGTAACAGACACTCCTTAATAAAAGTCATCTATACTCTCACTGTTAGCGTCACTGTGAGTCTGACGAGATTGTGCGGCTGTAGTTCTATCGGCATGGGTTGTGTGTGGATGTCTTTGGGCAGCTGGGTCGTCTCAAAAGCTCTCAGCTTCCACATTGCATCACATGCTGATTGAGACTATTCGAATTGTAAAATTAACCTCTATTCCCAAAACACAACAGCTGATACTGTGTGTCTGAGGAATTAGAGTGCTAATTTAAGATCAGTGCCCCATTTTCATCAAATGTCATTGGAAATGGAAAAACTTGTACTAGATCAGCACTAATGACAACCTTCGGTGTGTAAATGAAGGTCAAAGGTTGACCAGTTTCACTTAGGACTTTAAAACTGTTGAGGTTTATTTCCACCGAGCAATGCACTAAGGGATATTTTCTTTTTTTTTTTTTCAACACAGGAAGTGAGCATTTATGCAATGTAGTTGTCAATTATAGATTTAGATGAGTTTCTTTCCTGTAGATAAATCTGAAATGACATTTCTAATACCATGCCAAAGACTAACACCTAAGTACTCTCATTGTCAGGACTCTAGCTGAGATCAGACAGGAAATAGGGGTTTGGATTTCATTTTTTGAGTTTATTAAAGGAATAGTTTACCCTAAAAACAAATTGCAAAATTTCTTGCCCTGAAGTTTTCCAAACATGTATGCTGGTATTTTGTGTGTGTGTGTGTGTAGAACACAAAAGTTTAATTTTAAAAGTATTTTCACAATGTGTGTGTGTGTATATCTCTCAAACTGGGGTTGATCAAAATAAAATGATTAAATCATAAATGTAAAACTAAAATGAATAATTTTAAAATAACTACAATCAATATAAAGCACTTAATAAAGAAGCAAAATAAAAAGAGCAACCATAAATTAGTACTCGCTACTTATCTATTTAAGGTTTATTGATGACTAGCCTATTCATTAGAAACTGAATAGTCCATGGTTGTGCATGTAATAATTTAAACTGACTATTATCAATTCATCATTTGTATATCAAAAATAAAGAATAATAAATAATGCTAAAAATGATTCAATAAATACTAGTGAACATAGATGCTAATCTGCACTGTAATATTTACTAAATATGAGCCTTAAGGAGTGAATTTCAACACATTAGTACAGCCTAAAAAGATAAATATAGATTCATAAAAGTTGTAAAATGAAGATCAGTTTGTCTTCTAAGGTCAATCAGGTAGTTCCAACCATTCAGGCACTTCTAGACTGGGAAACGACCTTTAACCTTTTTCAAACACAAAAGCAGACTGCAGTGTGTGCTGAGGAGGTACAGAGAAATATGCAGGTGAGGTTTTATTTTAATCAGATCCAGTTTCTGGGATTATTTTGGAGATGCCAGGCACATGATGTCATTGAGAATACATCATTCCAGCTGTCTTAAACTCCAGCAGAGCTTATCTCATCCTTAACCAACACCAGTCCAACAGACCTCACTGCTGCTACATGGGAAATGAGTCATGAAGTTCTTTGTGTGTGTGTGAGAGAGAGTCGGAAAGGGATGGAAAATGTTTGAGGCTGACGTCATTAAACATATATTTTGACCAGATGTATTCATCATCTTCTGATTAGACTTGTCCCAAATGACCAGAGGGGTTTCCTGTGAACTAATTTTGGCTATGTATGTTTGGAGTCGAGGAGAAACCACAGTCTTCAGCAGACAGCACCAGTGAGTAATCTATCAACTGGGTTTGGAATCAAATTTCAGAACATCTAAAACAATACTGGATCATGAAAGTAAATGTAGCACATGGATCTGTGGCATCCAGTGAGAGGAATAGACACATTTCTGTTTATTATTATTGTGTGCAGATTAGAGAAAACAGAATCTGATCTGAGGCCAAGGTCACCTAGTCGAACAGAAGAAGTGTATGTGTGTGTGAGTGCATTTTGCACTCTTGATGTTTCATATTCTCACCCTTCATTTCTATGTGCAGTTTATATCTGCATCATTGTTGCCATCTGGATTTAAAAGAGCAAATACTTAAGATAATATAACGATTAAACCATTATTGCAGTGACTGATATGATTCTGGCATGTTGTATGTTTGGTAACAATCCTTTTAACTCTACCCATGTACATATTCAAGGATGAAAATACTTAGGTTCATCAGGCTCAAAAGACTAGCTACCAGTGTCCTGACCTTAACCTCACTGAAAGTCTTAGGGATGTGCTGGAGCCGATTTAAAGGGATAGTTCACCCAAAAATGAAAACTAGCACATGATTTATTCACCATCAAGCCATCCTAGGTGTATATGACTTTCTTCTTTCAGACGAATTCAACCGGAGTTATATTAAAAATTGTCCTGGCTCTTCCAAGCTGTGTGTGCGGTTGTTTCTGTTCAACAGTCCAAAAAGAAGTCCAATAAAGCACATCCATCCGTAATAAAAAGTGCCTCACACGGCTCAGCGGTGTGAATAAAGGCCTCCTGTAGTGAATCGATGCGTTTTTGTAAGAAAAACATCCGTATTTAAAATTTTATAAACCGTAATCTCTAGCTTCCGCTAACTGTCATACATGCGTTCTTTCCGGGCGGATGAAGAAGGACGTATGCGTAGCGCATGCGCCGGTGAGAAGTGACGAACACGGAAGCATAGAGGAAAGAACAAAACACTGGTCACGAATTAGAAGTACAAAACGAGGAATTGCAATATTCTCACTGGACCTTACACTACACCTATGTCCTACGTCATCCGCCTGGAATGGCTTCAGCGTACAACAGTTAGCGTAAGCTACAGAAAAGTGGTCATAATGTTTTAAATATGGATGTTTCTTACAAAAACGCATCGATTCGCTGCAGGAGGCCTTTATTCACCCCTGGAGCCGTGTGAGGCTCTTTTTATTACAGATGGATGTGCTTTATTGGACTTCTTTTGGACTGTTGAACAGAAACAACCGCCCACTGCCATTATAAAGCTTGGAAGAGCCAGGACAATTTTTAAATAAATCTCTGATTGGATTTGTCTGAAAGAAGAAAGTCATATACACCTAGGATGGCTTGAGGGTGAGTAAATTATGGGCTAATTTTCAGTTTTGGGTGAACTATCCCTTTAACACTGCCCATCCAAAAAAGTTGCATACTTTAATATTTTGTTGGACAACCTTTAGCTTTGAGAACATCATGCTTTTGTTGTGGCATTTCTTCAACAATGTTATGCAAAGTCACAACATTTATTTCTATCAAGAGTTGCATTAATATTTGGCCAAGATCTTGTATTGACAATGGAAGAGCCTAAACCACTCTGTAAAGTTGACTCCAGCACATCCCTAAGTCTTTCAATAAGGTTAAGGTCAGGAATCTGTGGTGGCCAATTCATACATGTAAATGATTCCACATGTTCACTGAACTACTATTTCACAATTTGGGCCCAATAAATCTTGGTATTGTCATCCTGGAATATGTAAATGCTTAAGAAATTAAAAGCTATGCACTGCATAAGTTAGGGTTAAAATAATTGTTGCAAAACATATACAGTAACATGCCAGAAACATATTAATCACTGCAAAAATAATCCAATCTTAGACTCTTCAGTATTTGATCATTTAAATCCAAATGGCGACTTATTTTATCTGTCAATGAATGTCATATTTGCCCTTTTTTTTGAGAGACGAGCAAGCACATGTGCTCACTGTGAGGGATTCTCACAAGTCCTATTTTGAGAGCACCCATGGGTGCTCTTCGTTGGGAAGGGGCTGCCAGTAGCGCTCCCTATGAAAAATATCAGGCCCTCATGCCCCTTGTGGGAAGGGTTGGCCATAGTTTCTCCCTATTGAAAATCAGTGGGCATGGGTGATGTTCTGGGGAACAATTGGGGACAAGAGGCTTTTTTTGGGTATGGGTTAGCCACAGGTCCTCCCCTTAAAAAAGTTGATCAAGGACACTTCCTTTGTAAAATGGGTGGGCACAGGTGGTCTATGTAGAGATGTTGTAGCCACAGATGCTCTTCATGAGGAAGGGTTGACTAAAGGTGCTCCTGGTTGTAAACCAGCAGGCATGGGTTTTCCCTTTGGGGAATTCCAGGCACAGGTGCTTTTTGTGCGCAAGGATCAAGCACAGGTACTCCTTGCAGGAATGGATCAGCCACAGGTGCTCCCTGTTGGAAACCAGTGGGCACAGATGCTCCTGGGTACAGATCAGGCAAGTGAGCTTCCTGTGGGCAAGGGTTGGCTACAGGTCCTCCCTGTGAAAAACTGTTGAGCATGGATGCTCCATGTAGGGAATGATTGGGCATGGGTGCTCCTTGCAGAGAAAGGGCAGTCATAGGTGCTTCCTTCACCCAGAGGCACTCACTGTGTGAAACTGACAGCCATGGTGATTCCAGGCACCCCCAGTTGGGTAAAGGGGACAATGAAAACATCTGTTCCCTGTGGCGAATCTCTCCCTGGGGGAAACTGGTGGCCACATGGGAGAAGGTGCTCCCTATGTGACACAGGTGTCCATGGGTGATTCCTGTACAGAGGAAGCAGACACAGGTGCTCTTTTTGGGAAACCGGGGGCAATGGCCACTTTCTATTTAAAATGCATATGGACACAGGTGCTCCTTTAGGGATACTGGTGGGCACTGTTGTTTCCTATGGGAAACGGACGGGCATAGGTGCTTGCAGAGGGAGACTGACTGGCACTAGTGTTCCCTATGGGAAACCGGCAGGCATGGATGTTCCCTTTGGGAATCCGATAAGAATCGGATATCGAGGCCACGTGTTCTGTGTGGAAAATGGGCAGGCACACGTGTTCCATGTAAGAAAGATATTCACCTTCTAAGATCAGGCTCTATTTCAATGCACACGTAATCACTGTCAATGGGTGATAGCAGTGTGGAAGGAGCTGCCACTGGTTGGAATAAACTGGCGAAGGTGAGAAACCTGAGGGACACCAGAAAACATGGTTGCTCCCTGTGGGAATTCAGCAGGCAAGGGTTTTCTCTGTAAGAAAGAACTCCCCCTTCTAAGATAAGGTTCTGTTTCAATGCACACATGTGTGTTCCTTGTTGAGAAGGGGCTGCTACCGGTGCTCCCTGTGGGTATGGGTACTCCCTGTAGTAAATGGGCAGGCACAGGTGCTGCATTTGGGAAACAGGTGACCACGGGTGATGCTTTTTGGAAACCAGCAACCACAGATGCTTCCTGCTGGAAACTGGCAGCCACTGAAACTCCTTGTGAGAAACAAGCATGAGTGGAATTCCCATTTTGATGGCTGTTAGGTGTCTTCAGTGGGTGTAAGGTGCAAGAAGTGTCTCCTTGACAAATCACTTTTGTTCTTTTCTTGTAAGCAGTGTTGGATAAAAGCATCTGTTAGATGAATAAATGTATATCATGGTGAGTATTCACATAAACAAGGTTGGTTAAATCAGACATGTCAGTATATTAGATCCATGCATTAGGTCTTAAAGTGACAGCAGCCTAATATACTTGCTGTTTGTGTACTTAAACAACAAAGGAAAAAGAGAAAATCACTCTCTCACGCTCTTGACTGAATAACTTTTGTAGCTTATATATTGACTAAACTATATTTAATTCACACATTGAAGATTATATGTGTTATTTTAAATTGATTACTTTATTCAATTTCTACAGTATTTCACCTGAATACTATTATTAGACCTACCTGAAAAACTTACATCAATTCATTTGTATCTTTGTTCTATTTAATTTGTGCTATTTGTGCTTGTAATTTCTTCTGATGTTATTATTATTGTATGTTTGGAGTTATTATTATCTTTACTTGTTTTTAATAATGTTTTTAATTTATTGTTAGTTTAGTTTTGCCGTGGTCTTGAAATTGGACTTGAGAATTGTGGTGTATAATATTTTATTATTCTAATATAACCATATTTATTAGAATACAAGGTTACATAAGTCAAAATAAAATCTTTTGAATAATTAAAATAGTTAAAAAAGTTCAGTTGAAAATGAAAATCAAGGAACAAAAAATAACCTGAAAACAAAAAAATTCAGCATTGGAGTATAAATGCTCATTTATAAATGTTATTGTGCTTCTTTCTTTATCTCTTTGAAACTGTGGTGGGTCAAAAAAACATTAATTGATTTCATTTTACTCATTTGAGCTTTACAGGAATTCTCCAGTCTGCAGGTCTCCAGGTCTTTCGGTGCGTGTGCACAAAGATACACGCGCGCGCACACACACAGGTTTACTTTTGTGAAAAGTGGTGACTCTCCATAGGCGTAATGGTTTTTATACTGTACAGACCGTATATTCTATTGCCCTTTACCAACCCTACCCCTAAACCTACCCCTTACAGGAAACTTTGTGCTATTTCAGATTTTCAATACACTCCATTCTGTGTGATTTATATGCGTTTTGAAAAGTGGGACATGGGGTAATGTCCTGAAAAGTCACCTTCTCCTTGTAATACCTATGTCATACCCTTGTCATTATACAAATGTATGTCCTCATTTGTCACAAAAACGCGTACACACACACACACACACACACACACACACACACACGTCTGGTTCACTATCCTTGCAGGGACTCTCCATAGGCATAATGGTTTTTATACGGTATAACTGTATTTTCTTTGGCCCTACACCAACTCTACACCTAAACCTACCCCTCACAGAAAACTTGCTGCATTTTTACAATCTCAAAAAAACTCATTCTGTATGATTTATAAGCTTTTTTACCCATGGGGACCTAAATTGACACAAGTCCCCATGAGTTGGTGTGTATTCAGGTTTAAGTCACCACCAGTGTAGAAAAACCTGCACACACACACACACACACACACACACACACACACTCACTCACTTTACAAACTGTATTTTCTATCGCCCTACACCAACCATACACCTAAATCTACAAAAAAAAAACTCATTATGTATGATTTATAAAGTTCTGTACCCATGGGGACCTCAATTTAGGTCCCCACGGTGACACAAGTCCCCATGAGTTGGTGTGTATTCAGTTTTAAGTTCCACCATTTTTTTTATTTATTTAATTTACTTCTTAATTTTTTTTCAGTTGAAACCACACTAACACAGATTATGCATAGTTGTGTGTTTGTGTCTGTGTGTGTGAGTGTGTGTGATCTCATATCTGTAGTATGCGAGTAAACACTGAGTCACTTTGTATTAAATGTCCTTGAAAGGCAGAGGACAAACACTAGGTGTGACAAAAGTTAAACAATGACCTGTAAACTGTGTTTGTGGTTAGCAGCATCTGAATCCATGCATGTGAAGAGTCAGGAAAGGCAGTTTTCAGACAGACAGACAGACGATAGATAGATATAATTTTATAATTTTAATTTCATTTGAACCCAGAAAAAATGAAAACCACAAAAACAGTTGTGCACAAACAACTAACTTGCAATGTGCTTTTTTTTAAATAATTTTTTTTACAAAGGGAAATAACTTTTTTTTTTTTTGCTGACATGCTGTTTGTAGTACTTGTCAAAACCCACATTCTGAAGCATGACAAAAGGTCATTATCTGTTCATGTGTGCCATCTACACACAGAAAGACGAATTACATGTGGAAACGACAGTGACCAGTAGAGGTCAGTGTAAACCTGATTTGTTTTTTGTTTTTTAATGACAAAAAAGTGATTGAAAAGTGCTATATGTAACACAACATTGCCTTTTTCAGTACCATTAGTTCTGACCCATGAACCAAACCAAACCAACTCCAAGATAAATCACATTAGTGCATACTTACATTCTGAGGTAGTGGACTAGCAATGAACTACAATGAATCACAGCATATGACATAACTAAACACTACAGTTTAATACTTTGGATGAACAGGTGCTTTATGTTATATCTGGTACTATATTATGTGTTTTAGTATTACTGAAACATTGTATTGGCTGATACAAGGTCTCTTGATCACTGATTTTAACAAAGAATTGTAAATAAAGAGCTTTTTCACCTGACACGTTCCTATAAGTTTGATCAGGAGCTCTGATGTTTGAAGTGGAAGATAACTGTATAAAAATTGACGTGAGGGACAAGAAAAAGAGGAGAGATGATCAATGGAATAAAGGAGAGGACGATGAAAGTAGACAAAATGAAATGACATGACTCATCCCTTATTTCAGTATTTCCATTATCTACTCTCCAATGATTAAAGGCCATGGGCTACATCTGTCTATTTTGAGATGACCTGTATATGAATCCTTGCCTGCACAGCACACCCGTTTCCTTCGTTTAATAGCACACAGATGATGTTTTCACACTTCATTAACTAGGCTAAATGAAATAGTGCTTGTGTAAGTGGCGTCTGCGTGAGCTAGAACACATGAGAAAGGACAGATGCCGTGAGCTCGTTCAGATGAATAATCCTCCAGGGCCCTTGAACACCTGCCGTAAGAACATCCAGAACCCAAAACAGACCACTGTGACCCCTCCAACACCGACTGCTTATGTACAGACAAACCTTGACATTTGTATTCATCACCTGTTTCTCACACAATCTGTCCTTGTCCAGTGCACCTGAATTAAAATGGTCAAATAATGCAGCTTGTTGAGAAGAGGTGTGCTATTATTTTGGTTGAACTTATGGTTTTTGCCTTGTGAACGATTAAAAGGAGGGAACCAAGCCATATCTAGAGGCAAAGTCAGCAAAGGGAGCAAATATATGTTCTTTTTATAATGAGAGTACAGCGTGCTAATAAGGTTTGATAATAACAAAAACATCAAATACATCACTGCTGCTTTTTTTTTCAGAGACCGATGCAGTAGAAACCTAAACACAACAATTTTGTTTTGTTGAATGCCGCTTTCAGATTTAAGTCAAATGAATTTTGTGCATCCCACGTTATTTTCTGTCTATAAAATGATCATATATATTTATCAATTGTATATAAAAATGTAATTCACAACAAATGTCGTGTCTGTGATTTTATTCATCAAAGGCTTGTGATATTTAACAGAGCTGACAACATTTGATGGGCTTTATACATTCAGATTGACAAGAGACTATATTTCCCTAAATAGTTTAAAACAAAACTGTGTTATATATATTATTAAATACCATACATACAATTATTTCATTTACAAGAGGCACGATTGTTATTTGTATTCATTATATAGCTTTACATGTATAAACATGTATAGAAAGATACAGATAATGATGTAAAGAACAGTAACATTCCATCAAGAGAAAATGTATTTGAAGCTGGTGAATTACGCTGCTATTCAGTTAGTCTGTTTAACCTGTCTCTACAGAGTAAACACCCTAACAACCATCCAGAGCACCCTACCTCATAGCAACACACTAGCACCCGGAACATAGCATCTGCAAAGCAATAGCTGATTAATAAGTCAAATACTTAGGTATTTGGAACAGCTAGGGTACCTAATATACCTAAATAAATAAACCTGAATGAATAAATACTGCTATATAATCTGGAATTGTGAAAGCTTAAATAATGTTAAGTCCTCCACCATGATTAAAAGACATGTTCCTGCTGCAGTAGAACATCTGTCCATTTCTTCTCACCTGCAAGTGGGTACAACGAATATCACATGATGCCCTGGGTTTCTCTGTTAAAATCTGCATGACCCTGTGACCCCTCCGCCAAACTTCAGCTCTATTCTATTAGAGGATATAAGTGCATGCGTGTACACTAATGACATTATGGAACCATTAGGCTTTAAATGAAGAAAACATGGTGTAGATTCATTCAGCCATCCAGTAATGAAATTTACAGGAGGCCTGTAAGGCAGAACGGCAGGTCTATTGTCTGCTGAGGGTGTTGGGTAACATGCAGCACCTGCTGCTCCTAATGACTGCAACCTGGATTGACATTAAAGTCATATAGAGTACATGACGTCATTTATTCAGTCTGGGAAAATTACTAGGTACAAAGGCAACGTGAAAAAACATGCAGATTTGTATTATTAGGGCAGTGAATGCATATATTTTATCCTTGTTGAACACTTTTCCATGTATGTTCATTTGTACTTGTATGTAGCCTTCCTGTAATATCCTACAGAGCGGTTCTTTAGACAGTTACTACAGTACTCTCAGATGAACGGTACACTGTATGGCCAAATATATGTGAACACCCCCTTCCACTTAACAGGTTTAGATATTCCAGTGAAAACATAATATGGTGAACACAGAAATAATGTGAAAAATTAGTGCCACATGATCCTTCAAAAATCATTCTAATAGACCTTAGTCAGGTTAGACGCCATATTGAATTTTACATGTATAAAAGTGAGGCTGTGAAGGATAGACTTTTACAGTGGCATGCAATGTTTAAAGGTCCTAGATCACATCAATATGGAGTTTTTGTCTACTGATAGTCTTTTGGAAACATATTTTGTCAGCTAAACTATCCGTATGTTGTTAAATGACCGTACAATCCATTGAACATGTTGTACTTTTATCTGTTACAGCCTCGTCGTCATTCCTGTTAAAAATTAAAAATAGGCGCTACTTTGACTAATGTCTATATGCTGGTATGATTTGATGCTCAAGAAACAGTTCTTATTATTAGCAATGCTGAAAATAGTTGTGCTGCTTAGCTATATTTATGGAAACCATAATTCATTTTCTTCAGGATTCTTTGATGGAATTCTTAGGAAATGTAATAGAATATATTTATTGAAACAGAAATCTTTTGTTACGTACAAGTCTTTATTGTCAATTTTGATCAATCTAATTACTGATCCCAAACTTTTTCTTGAGGAATCAGTATCACTTTTTATTGCTTGTTTAATGCATGCTCTGACGGTTGAGGTACAGGAACTTTCCTTATGTATTATTACCAACTACAATCTACACGTCACTTGTGGTATATCACTTCTTGCTAAACAGGTGGACTTAAAACTTTGACCGGAAGGTTTAACACTTTTAAATGTACTTGTACTGGAATCATAAAGATTGCATAAAACAGGACAGTGGATTAAGCCTATTGCCACAATTGTGAGAAGTGACTAATGCACAGTGTTGGGGGTTACAAGTAATGCGAGTTACGTAATCAGATTACTTTTTTCAAGTAACTAGTAAAGTAACGCATTACTTTTTAATTTACAAGAGAATATCTGAGTTACTTTTTCAAATAAGTAACGCAAGTTACTTTTTTTTCCAATTTATTGATTGACAGCTCTCCTGTCCCCATG
>NW_015505582.1:289683-296027 GCF_001515645.1 Sinocyclocheilus grahami | reverse complement strand
AACCTGCAATAATTAAATGTTAAACAACACAAATATCCTTTATGTATTTAATCCCATTCTATTAACCAATGTCTTTGCTTCTGACCTTTGACGATCCAGTTCAACCGTACTAATAAGCTAAAATTACTCTAGACAAACATTTGTGTCTTTTTTTATTGCTGAAGTGTGTTGAAATGTCTTCTTCTGCATTCTACTGTACGGATGTGAATTTACTTTCCCTTCAGCCTGAGGCTTATTCATTTCACTTTTGGTGTGAAAAGGCTTTTATATATTTGCCAAAAATAGAACTTTTATATTTTAAAAACAAACAAGCAAGCTGTCCAGATGTAAAAAGTAACGCAAAAGTAACGTAACGCATTACTTTCCATAAAAAGTAACTATGTAACGTAATTAGTTACTTTTTTTATGGAGTAACGCAATATTGTAATGCATTACTTTTCAAAGTAACTTTCCCCAACACTGCTAATGCACACAAACTATGTTACAGACAAAAAAAAACTTACAACAGTCCAGTTTCGCCCATCAGAGTTTCAATTTGCAATAAAAATAGATAACTGATGGGAATCAGAAAATATGTATGAGAGCACTGTCAAAAGTGAAATGATGTAGTGGTCTCTCTCTGTCGGTTGAATCTGTTTCCTTTCTGATTGTTTGCTTGCCTACAGCTGAACCTGCACAACCACAATCCAGCAACTTGTAGACATCTGTTTCCTCTTTCTCTCAAAATCAGGTCATGTGGTTAAAAAAATACAAATAAAATACAAATCTGGGCTTATATGTTGTGTACTCACTGTCCATGTTTAAGATCTGATACATAGAAGCAGACTTAAATGATTCACATTTCAAGCAATACTGTCTGTATGTACAGTAGGCTACTGCCATTCAGTTAAATCACTAGTATTTTTTGGTTACACTTTACTTGAAGGGGTGTGCATAAGACTGACATGACACCTACATAATCATGACATGACACATGTCATGAATATGAAGGGTTTTTTATGCATGTTTATGACAACTGTCATTAAGTGTCATTCGCTCAGTTATGTAATTTTTAATGCAAAGATGACATTGTTTGAGATGTCTTTGTTATGGGCTATGGTTAGGGGTAAGGGTAGGAGGTAGGGTTAGGTCAAATAATGTCATATTTGCATTAAAAATGACATAACTTAGCTAATGACACTTAAAGACAGTTGTCATAAACATGCATAAAACCTCCTTCATATTCATGACATGTGTCATGTCATGATTATGAAGGTGTCATGTCAGTCTTATGCACACCCCTTCAAGTAAAGTGTTACCCTTTTTTTCATACATCTGGAAGCATTTCAGAGTGTGTGTAAGTTGTTTGGTCACATTAGAGTGTTACATTTCTTCAGTCTGCGCAAATGAACAGCTGCGATTCGAAACAAATAACTCACAACATTCTAAACGAAACAGCTTTGAAACTGACAAAATAATTAATTATAACACGTTTTCATCGTGTACTCCTGTTTTGAAGATAGGCGGGCCTATTTTTGAAAGTATCCCTATAAAATGTATCCCTTTTCCTTTCTAAATAGATGCTTACAAATATACACTATTTAAATTAAAAATCAAATAAATACATATTTTCTAAAAGATTTAGAACAAGAGACAGTTATTGGGCCTCATATCGTTTGTGAATGTACACTGCAAGTACACTGCAAGGGACGCGACTCTCGCTTAAAGGGGTCCTATTATGCTCTTTTACAAAGTCTTGATTTTGTTTTGGGGGTGTACTAGAACAGGCTCTCATACTAGGTTGTTCGAAAAACATATTATCTTTCACATATTTTACATTATTATTGGTTAGCTGGGCCAGTGTGTGTTGTGATTGGAATGTCATACCCCTTACCATAGCCGCCTGCGAGCTTCAGTGTAAATATTGCGTCAAAATCAAATCAATTTGAGCGCGATTTAAACCCTGATAATTGTAAGCATTCTAAGTTCATCTGCCTTGGGAAAGCTAGCGTGTCTCAAATAAAATATCTCATTTTGAAGTGGACTTTGAGCTTTGTAACTTTGCAGATCTTTTTTATACTCATACAGCAACATTACAGACTAACTAAAGTTGAAAGAGTGAAAAAGTATAACAGGACCCCTTTGATTGGTCGACTGCCTGGCGACGTCACATTCCATTTGCAACCTTGAAAGACGCGACGCGCTAGTTTGCATCATCGCACGCGCGCAGCTCAGGTTTCACTGGATGAGCCGTGGCTCCTCGCGCAGGCTCACGGTAACGAGAATGGCGACTGGAAAAATCACTCACCTTTCCCGTTTCCTCTGAATTTCACCGCTGAAAACGCGCTGCTCGGGGAAACATGCGTATTTATATCCTGCGAATAATATTAGTCTGTTGGTGGTGAAGCGCGCGCGTCACGGTAGCTTTAATAATAAAGGATTGAAGATGGCGGAGTTTTCTCCGGTGCTGCCTCCGCTGCGGGACGATCGAGGAGTCGGACGGTACGGACAGCCGCTGTTCCCCAGATCCCGGTCCGGTTCGGAGTCGGACAGTGAGTTGTCTCAGAGTTTGGCCCGCACAAAGACCCGCTCGTACGGCAGCACCGCGAGCGTCACTGCGCCGTTAGGAGAGAAATACATAGAACACCGGGTAACGGATGGGGACACACTGCAGGGTATAGCGCTCAAATACGGTGTTACGGTAAGAATATGAGCCACACATTAATATAACCACACACGCATACAAGAAACCACGGCCTAGTAATTTCTCCACATGCTCAACATTGTTGTACGTGCCTTTTGGACATCATATAGACGCGACGTGGAGTGTGTCTCAAAAACTAGTGAGCTTCCTATCTAGACAACTTTTTTGTTGTTGTTGCTGCCAGGGGCTTCCCGTGAAAACAACAGCAAGCATTTAGTCACGATGAAGCATGAGATGCTTTTTCTTGTTTAGAAAAATTAATATGAATGCTTTTCGTTTGCTGATTGGCCGCGGTTGGTTTGAATGCCACATTTCTAAAGAGTTTATTCAAGGCTCTTATAGCCTATTTCTATTAACGTGGCTTGCACACATCAGATGTCATGTGGCATTAAATTACATATTTTTAAGATTATATGTGGGCTGTTTTAAATGGGTTAAAACACGCTTTTAAAAATATATATTATAAAGTATAGCATATAACACACCACCATTAAAACTTTGTTTAATGGTTTTGAAACAAATCTCTTCTGCTCAGGTTGCATTTATTTGATCAAAAAATACAGCAAATCTACCATTTAAAAGAACTTTTCAATTTGAATATATTTTAAAATGTGTTTTCCTCTCATGAAGCTCCATTACGCAGCTTTCAGTGCCACATGATCCTTCAGAAATCAGGGTGTTTGTTGCTCAAGAAACATTTGGTCTTATTATTATAGTTGGCACACCACACTGACAAAAAAGCAAGATTAGAAATGTAATGGACTATAACAAAGATATAAATGAGGACAGCACTAAAATAGTAACTGTTTTGAAAATGAGGAACATGTTTCCCATCTTACTAGTTTTCTTTGACGTATTTGTAAGCAAACTTTGAAATATTCTCACAAAATCATAAAATATAGCAAAGGAGGGTTTGCATTTCTTTCATTTGCATGTGTAAATGTAGTATTTACCCACCAAAATGACCATGTTTGCTACGTCGGAAACATACAGAACAAGCTAATGTGATTAAAAACATCATATGATGCCCAAAAATGCTGTGAATGAAAATCCAAAAATGTAGTATTTACCCACCAAAATGACCATGTTTGCTACGTCGGAAACATACAGAACAAGCTAATGTGATAAAAACATCATATGATGCCCAAAAATGCTGTGAATGAAAGCATTTTTAGCAGTCTAGCCAACTTATTATGATGCAACCTATGTTGTCCAGGTTGGGAATCTGTACAAATATAAGATATGATTGCTTATGATACCCACATGGTGAAACTCAAGATAATTGTAAAAAAGTGTGTTGAGAGAGATTTGGAGATCGAATGGATGTGTAAACTGACTTGCCGGGATTTGTAAATGGGATTCTCAGGAGTCATCTAAGGAAATCACATATTTCATTATAACCTAGCTCTTAATCGCTAAACAAATATTTGCTCATGTAGTTTGATTAGTGACATTAAACACACGCTGGTAATGTAGATCAAACACCAGATAGATGGGTTGATGTTTCTTGGAAAATAAAAGTTCGTTTTTGATATTTTCATATGTTCATATTTGTCCTTTATTTACACAGATGGAGCAAATTAAACGAGTCAATAAACTGTTCAGCAATGAGTGCATATTCCTGCGAAACACACTTAATATTCCTGTTAAGTCAGAAAAACGCTCCCTCTTTAACGGACTGTCTCTGGAGTCGCCTGACAGCGAGGGAAGCACGCTGCAGGAGTCGCCATGCGTGAGTCAGGACGTGGACGCTCCATCCCCCCCACCAGAACCAGCCACCCCGGAGCCCAACACCCGACCCGTGCAGGCAGAAGAGCTGTCAGCTAAAGACTACTTACACCGGCTGGACTTACAAATCAAACAGTCCAAACAAGCCGCCCGCAAACTGAAAGAGGATGGTGGGAGGTAAATGAACCTTTGACCTGCATGATCTTCTCTCTTATTTTAATAATCCTACTGACCTCTTTAATAATAATGAACAGAAGCTCTGTTCCAAACCCCAGAAAACTGCCAAAAATGTAAGTTAAGACATTTATAATGTTCATCATTCATTGGTTTCCAGAAAAATATTAAGCAATACAACTTTTCCCAATATTCATAATAATAAGAAATGTTTCTTGAGCACCAAATAAGCTCAGGTCATCAGATCATGTGACACCGAAGACTGGGGTAATGGCTGCTGAAAATTCAGCTTTGCTATCACAAGAGTAAATTATATTTTAACATTTGAATGGTAGTGTACCTCCAATGAAAATTTCCCATCTGAAGATTTCAGTAGTTTGATGTTAGCATATTCTAATAATTAATTCTAATATTCCAATAATCATTCTAATGTAATGCAACTTGAAAATATTGGGTAAAATAGTCTGTTGTAATTATGTGATTAAATATTTAAAAAATCAAATGTTCAGATTTTGATTAAAGATTGCCAAGAAATACTATTTATTTATTTTTTTACAGTGGATTATCTTGCACACATTAATTGACTAGCAATGGGTGCTTATTTAAAAAATCAAATGTTCAGATTTTGATTAAAGATTGCCAAGAAATACAATTTATTTATTTTTTACAGTGGATTATCTTGCACACATTAATTGACTAGCAATGGGTGCAAACAAATTAAATGGAAGTGGAAAGTAAAAAATATCCAGGTTTTGGCTTTGTTTTCCTGTTTTCATACTTGCTGAAGTTTATGATTGAAAAGTAGTTTGACCAATAACAGTAGCAGGCATTGTACGTAATCGTCCAATCGTGGTGCATGAGAAGGTGGGATCTACAGAGAATGGTCAAAGCGATGCAAATACGCGCACATATCAGGTGTGTTCGACTTGAAGCAGCGCTGCGTGGACCGTTCGGTGTATGACCTCAAAGTACTGCGAGAGTGATTTGAAAGCATAAGGAGCCGTCCGCTCACGGTTCTTTGATGTCAATCAACGATCAGTCTGCGTAGCGCAAACAAAGCTAAAACCTGGATATTTTAGGCAATTTAGAAATCTTAGCCAGGACTTGTCCAGGAAAAAGAGCAGTATGGTCACGCTACTTTGCGTGTTGAATGAATTACATTTCTAGCATTCCTCCCAACTGTGTTTGCTATCTTATGGCGGGTTCAGACTACACAATATTTTTGTCGGTCACGATAGTCACCGTGTCAGATTACATGATTTTGACTCCTAAAATCTTGTGTCGTGGACAAGAAACATGTCAGACTACACGTTGCTTCCCGACCATTCATCGCGTGCCATCTTAAACGACGTGCGTGATGTCATCAAGAAGGCGGAACTAGCGACTGACTTCCAAAAACAAGAGTGTAAACATTGCTGAAGCGCTTCCGCTATAGTTTGCCAGCATTTTTCTTTCTTTGTTCTGTCGTGGTAGTCCCTCAATGACACTTCATACAGGCAGGAGTACTGTTGCCACAGCTCCCATAACCTTTCCTCCATCTCATAATTCCACCTAGCAGCACCATCATCTCTCTTTTGTTTCGCATGTTTGAAACCTGTGTATGAAAGAGCTTCTGTGCTGCTATTGGTCAACGTCACCAATGTGACAGAACTCGTCGTGGACGACGGAAAAAAAATTAAACATGCTAGTCTTTCTGTCGTGAAGCATCGCAGACGCTGAATTGGTTGTCGTCCACTATGACACACTACACGTGCTGAAA
>NW_015505582.1:270137-289349 GCF_001515645.1 Sinocyclocheilus grahami | reverse complement strand
GTGTCAGATTACATGATTTTGACTCCTAAAATCTTGTGTCGTGGACAAGAAACATGTCAGACTACACGTTGCTTCCCGACCAATCATCGCGTGCCGTCTTTAACGACGCGCGTGATGTCATCGAGAAGGCGGAAGTAGCGACTGACTTCCGAAAACAAGAGTGTAAACATTGCTGAAGCGCTTCCGCTATAGTTTGCCAGCATTTTTCTTTCTTTGTTCTGTCGTGGTAGTCCCTCAATGACACAATTGCCACAGCTCCTCGGACCTTTCCTCCATCTCATAATTCCACCTAGCAGCACCATCATCTCTCTTTTGTTTCGCATGTTTGAAACCTGTGTATGAAAGAGCTTCTGTGCTGCTATTGGTCAACGTCACCAATGTGACAGAACTCGTCGTGGACGACGGAAAAAAAATTAAACATGCTAGTCTTTCTGTCGTGAAGCATCGCAGACGCTGAATCGGTTGTCGTCCACTATGACACACTACACGTGCTGAAATGATGGAATCTTGCGTCCCGACGCCCATTGTCGTTTACGAATCCCCACGACACCCTACGTCAAGCAAGTCGTGGCAAAATCGGGTTTAAAATCGTGTAGTTTGAACTGGGCATTAGATGATTTTGTTTTTCCTACCTTGTCGCAATACATTGTGGGATCTGTAAGGGTTACGTGCAGTGCTGTCGTAGAAATAGCCGAAACAGCCTTAGAATCATAATGTGTGCTTTTTAGAAGAAGCACACCATTTTGGTCAGCAGTACACCTGTGAAAATGCTCTCGAGGTAGGAAGCTCACTGGAGCAGAGGATGATTGAGAATGAAGTTTGCTAGCCTGCTGTGTAGGGCTGCACGATTAATCGAAAAAAAACATGATCTCGATTCATACATAAATGCGATCGCATTTCTAAATTCACTTGCATGTATTTCCCTGCATTCAGATCACGCTGCATTCACGTGTTGGGGAACTGAGTGTGTGCGATTACCTGCGTCTGTTCTTCTTCAGGTCAAGTCATATATTAGTGAAAAAATATCTGTTGTTAGAAGATGAAAGTGATATATTTGTCGTTGTATCTTTCAACGTTTAAGGGGATTTCCCGCATCAGCCCTGTTCAATGCATTGAATCAGTGCCGTAGATCTCTATGAAGTGAAATATCAGCTTCAGTGTTACTAAGGTGATGTGTTGCTGGTCGATAAATAATATAACGAAGGCAACATCGGTGGTATTATCTGTAAAAAAAGGTTAACAGTGGCAGTCAACAGAGAGCTTATATATCACTTGTATAAAATGTAAATGATCTGTATCTGCCGATCATAATGTACATTTTTTATTAGTTATTTTTATTTATTATTGTTAGCATTCTATTATTTATGTTCAACAGCTTACAGCTTTTAAGTTATTCACTTTAAGGGGTGTAAAATAAGTAAAATACTTTTTTTTGTTACTCCAGCAATTTATTATAACTGAAATTTATTATAACTTTTTTTTTTATTTTTTTTTTTACTTGAGTGCAATAAATGGCTTGGTTGAAAAAATTAGAATCGTGAGAGAGAATCGTGATCTCAATTCCCATGGAGAAAAATCGGGATTCACATTTTAGCAAGAATCTTGGAGTCCTACTGCTGTGGTAAGAAATCTGTCCATCAGATCCATCAATCTGAAATTCTGCAATTTTAAATTGAGCTGAATCAGTCAGCCAGATTTGTTTGCGCGCACATCTAGTGGATAAGGCAGCAGTGTTTGGAGAGAGGCCTTGTTGTCCTCCCTGTAGTTTTAGGGCAATGAAAGTTGTTTGTCATATATTCTTAGACATACATACACTTAACATGTTTCTCAGAGTGAAACCAGTCAAGTCAGTTCTGTCTCAGAGCTGAAAAAGACATGTCATGAACATGTCTACAGTCAAGCTCACCCACACGCTTATTTGCTCAAGAAGTGTCGCATTTTGGCACGTCTCCACTGATGGCAGTAAATTGCAGGTTGTAACCTGTTAGAGTCTTAAACTCTGTTCTTTGCGTGAAGATCAAGAAACAAGAAGGCTCAAAGTGGTTAACTTCATGCAAAAATGAAAATTCTCATCATTTACTTACCTTCACGTAGTTCCATGTCTGTTATGTCTGTATTATTCTGTAGAAGATGTTTTGATGTGATTATACATCTTAGTGAGCCTGTCAAGCTCCAAAAAGGACATAAAAGCACCATACAAGTAGTCTATGTCAGTCATAAACCATATTCCAAATCTTTTGAACAATAGCTTTTGAAGAGGACAGACTAAAATTTCAGTATTCGAACCATTGTTTAATTCCAGCATTTAATTCTTCTAGAGGTTCCCTGGGTATTCGAGTTAGTGTTCAGTGCTTCTCAATCTGTCATGAGACACACAGGCACCAATTGTGTTTGCTGCCTTTGCTGTTATGAGTGTGGTAAATGATGACAGAATTATTTTGATTATTGGGTGAACCATTACTGGAATTCATTTCCTGTAATATGTTCTCTCATTCATTCGATAACTGATGTGTAAATTAAAAATATTCAATTGAAAAGCGATTGATGGAAATGTTCCCTCAGTCGGAGAAATATATATGAGCACAATGGCAGAAAACTGCTTGCTTAATCATGAAGCTCTGGAAAGGAACTAACAAACCCTAAGTACATATGCGCTCAACCATGCTTCCCCTACACACTCACACTGAAACGCCAGCGTCCTTTACACACACCAAGCATACAGAAGTGATATTTTCATCAGATCAATGCTGCGACTGAGTCATGGAAATGATCGATGGCCAACACTGATCAGCATTCACTCCCAGGAATTATCAATCCAAAAACTTCAATTTGGAAACATTTATTGACTGGCAAACATGCTGGTTTCAATTTAAACAAATTTCCTGTTTGGGGATTACAGGAAGTCAAACAGGGCTAGATCAAAACCTGATGCATTTGTTTGCGCAGAAATCTCAGTGAACGTTTTCCTGTTTGGAGGAGACAATTGACCCTGTGAGGGTGCCTTGAATGAATAATCCACCCAAAAATGAAAATTCAGCCATTTATTCACCCCCATGTCATTTCAAACCTATTTGACTGACTTTCTTCAGTGGAACATAAAAGATGATGTTTTGAATGTTGGTAACCAAACGATTTCAGTTCCCATTCACTTCCATTGCATGGACAAAAATACAAATCAAAGGGAACCAGTAGTATTTGGCTTGATGATTACAGAATTTTCATTTTTTTGCGTGGACAATCCCTTTAACCTTCAACCAAATAATGACCAAGAAAGACATTTAAAATATTGCATTCAGCGCTTCTTGAACTTCGTTAGTCACATTGTAATGCAAAGTCAAATCAATTGCATCGTCTTGTAGCATGCGGTTTTCCAAGCAGTGTACTCTGCTGCATTCTGCACCATTTGGCAAATCGTAGTAAATCATACAAGTGTTCCATGCATACAAAAACTGAACTTTTGCACACGGTGCACAGTATACGTACCGCACACTCAAGTGAGGTCTGGGTCACAACCCATTACCGCAAAGTGGGCAGAACGAAATTTATGTCCAAATCCAACTAGAGCTGCATGATTAATGTTAAAATGAAAGAGTAATGGTGCGAATATGAAGTCAGAGAGGCTGCTATTGAATGTCAAAAATGTGTGCACGCAGAGTGAAATGCTTAATATTACTTCTTTACAACACAGGCGTTTGGGAACAATGTGCGCCACTCATTTCACTGGATTTGTAATGAGAATCATTTATAAATCTATTGCTAACAAAGGGGCTTGAAGGTCTCCTTGTGGTTTTTTTAGACAAAATAAAAGGGCAATGGTTTAATGTTTCAAAATGAAATAAATATTAAAGAATTAAGATGTAAATATATGTATTGCAATTTTACGGTTGTGAAAAAATAAGATAAAATTATGATTATTAAATTCTCTTGTTTTACAGTACAGTAAGTTGTATTACAATAGTAATATTTCTTATTCTAAAATGTAGTAATTAATGAAAATCATAATCATTATTATAATATAATCATCAAATTGCTCAAAAATAGTGGGAATGTGACCTATGATCTATGAGGTTTGAGTTGAAAACCCACATTTTTCCAGGTTTTCCCATGTATTTCAGTCCTAGACGGATGGTTCACACCAAAAAAAGCTTATACAAGAAAACTTTTTTTTTGGTATTTATTTACTATTTTAATATTCTGTGCAGATGCACTTACCTACAAAATTGCCTCAATAATTCTACAATTTTTAATTCCAAATAGAGCTTTTCAAGTAATCTGCAAAATAATTCCTGTATTTTTCCCCCCAAATCACAATGTTTATTGCAGTGCTGATATAAACAAAATGAAGCTATTTGGAAGAGCAATAGCCGTCCACATGTAGATCACAAACTTATAACCACTGCTCATATGAAACACTGTATCTGCAGTCTGTCTGTGTAGCTGCCTGCTGATTTTAATTTATAATTTTTTTGCTTTGTTTGCTTATGAAAGCTTTATGTGTTGGGTTGAAAGGGATAAATAATGCTGTTTTGGTGTGAATGTTGTGTTTTTGCGTTTTGTGTTGGGGTTTAATACAAATATTTTACTGTGCAGTTTGATTTGGATTATGCAGAATAAATGCTTCTGTAAACTGAGAGCTTCTTGTTTCATGGATTATATATCTGCAACAAAGTTTTGGGTTATTATATGATGGATCTCACCTTTCAGCGCCACCATAGAAGCTTTTAACACTTCAGGCAGTAGAGATCTGTTATAACAGCCCTTTGAGAAATACACGCTGGGCAAAAAAAATTCAGTTGCAACACATATTAGCTGTATCGCTAAATATTTTGTTCTGAGTGTAGACAGGATATACAGACATCTGTTTACACTCACCTGACAATAAATCTGTTTAGTGAGTGATGCTACATATATTGACAAGATATATATACAGTATATTTTTGGGGGAAGTCGTGGCCTAATGGTTAGAGAGTCGGACTCATAACCCAAAGGTTGCGATTTCGAGTCTCATACCAGCAGGGATTGTAGGTGGGGGGAGTGAATGTACAGCGCTCTCTCCCTCCTTCAATACCACGACTGAGGTGCCTTTGAGCAAGGCACCGAACCCCCAACTGCTCCCCGGCCACCGCAGCATAAATGGCTGCCCACTGTCACGTCACTTTTCTAGCCCTGATGTGATTTTCACAAAATTTGCATTATTATATACATCAGATTGCAGGGACAAGCCACAATATCTCAAACTGCATGTTGAATATAAAATAAATATAAAATTAAGCAAATGCTCTTGTGAATGATATTATCAGAGCCCGATTGCTTTTAGCTTCTATGCAGTGGCCCGAGAGATCATAAATGTAATGATCATTAGCCATAAATGAAACCACTAACCTGAAAAGACCTGTAATATATTTGTGTATTTGTTCACATAATGATATCAGTTTTGAGAGAAATTTAACCACAAAATGGTTTTCTTATCATAAAATGTAAAAACCGCTGGTGGGCTCAGCAAACTTCCATGGATGCCCCAGTGAGGCTTAAAATTATTCTCTTAAAGGGGTCCTATTATGCTTTTTCACTTTTTGAATTTTAGTCAGTGTGTATTGCGTATGTTTGAGCTTAAAAAAGATCTACAAAGTTACAAATCTCAAAGTCCACTCCAAAGGGAGATATTTAGATTTTTTTTTTTTAATCCCTTTTCAAGAACTACAATGAACGGCTCGTTTGGACTGCAGCGTTGTTTTCCGGGTTTTGTGATGCCACAAAGCGACCCATTAGAATATCATTAAAATAATTCCCGCCTACGCAAATTCTAATGGTTGGGGGGTGAGGAGGGGCGAGGTCGTGGTTAGAACGCTTGGTTGAGTGCATCAGACAAGACGTTGACGAAAAAGAAGTGCTGCTGTAGCTTGCCTAGACACGGTGTTACTGACCTATCGAGAAGAAACAAAGCAACCTCGGCATCCGATCTCAGGCCTTCCGCTCGTTGAGTTCTCTCCAGCGCTGGAAAGCTGATCCGATATTTACACAGGTCCTACTTCTTGCCGTATCAGAACTACAATGAACGGCTCGTTTGGACTGCAGCGTTGTTTTCCGGGTTTTGTGATGCCACAAAGCGACCCATTAGAATATCATTAAAATAATTCCCGCCTACGCAAATTCTAATGGTTGGGGGGTGAGGAGGGGCGAGGTCGTGGTTAGAACGCTTGGTTGAGTGCATCAGACAAGACGTTGACGAAAAAGAAGTGCTGCTGTAGCTTGCCTAGACACGGTGTTACTCACCTATCGAGAAGAAACAAAGCAACCTCGGCATCCGATCTCAGGCCTTCCGCTCGTTGAGTTCTCTCCAGCGCTGGAAAGCTGATCCGATATTTACACAGGTCCTACTTCTTGCCGTATCATAAGTCTTCTTTTGTTTCGCAGACGTTTTCCTCTTTTGTTTTTTATCCGCCATCTCTATCTTTCTGTCCCTCGGCTCGGCTAATGTCCGTCCTGTGTACTGAGCGTTCTCTCCTCTGCATGATGAGTAGACATGCCCCATACTGCTGATTGGCTACAAGTTTGTTTTAGTACTCGGCCCGACTCTTCTGAAGCGTTTTTGAAAAAATACATACCCCACCTTTAACTATACCGGAGCAGACGGAACTTGCTGCTTTGGCAAGGGGCGTGGCAGTACTGAAACACAGTCTAAGCTTTTCGCCGATCACAATGCACTGGGACAGCTAACCAATCACAACACATTTCGTTTTTCGGAAGGCGGGTCTTCATCAAACCCGGAATCGAGCCGCTTGTGTCAGGCTGGGGAGAAAGGTATTGTAATAATGTAAATTAAGTGAAAAATAATGCATTTTTCGAACCACCAAGCATGAGAGCATGTTCTAGTTCACCCCCAAAACAAAATCAAGACTTTGTAAAAGAGCATAATAGGACCTCTTTAATTTTCTTACATTTCTGCAGTGGTGTACTTAAAATTATTCTCTTAAAGGGGTCCTATTATGCTTTTTCACTTTTTGAATTTTAGTCAGTGTGTATTGCGTATGTTTGAGCTTAAAAAAGATCTACAAAGTTACAAATCTCAAAGTCCACTCCAAAGGGAGATATTTAGATTTTTTTTTTTTAATCCCTTTTCAAGAACTACAATGAACGGCTCGTTTGGACTGCAGCGTTGTTTTCCGGGTTTTGTGATGCCACAAAGCGACCCATTAGAATATCATTAAAATAATTCCCGCCTACGCAAATTCTAATGGTTGGGGGGTGAGGAGGGGCGAGGTCGTGGTTAGAACGCTTGGTTGAGTGCATCAGACAAGACGTTGACGAAAAAGAAGTGCTGCTGTAGCTTGCCTAGACACGGTGTTACTCACCTATCGAGAAGAAACAAAGCAACCTCGGCATCCGATCGCAGGCCTTCCGCTCGTTGAGTTCTCTCCAGCGCTGGAAAGCTGATCCGATATTTACACAGGTCCTACTTCTTGCCGTATCATAAGTCTTCTTTTGTTTCGCAGACGTTTTCCTCTTTTGTTTTTTATCCGCCATCTCTATCTTTCTGTCCCTCGGCTCGGCTAATGTCCGTCCTGTGTACTGAGCGTTCTCTCCTCTGCATGATGAGTAGACATGCCCCATACTGCTGATTGGCTACAAGTTTGTTTTAGTACTCGGCCCGACTCTTCTGAAGCGTTTTTGAAAAAATACATACCCCACCTTTAACTATACCGGAGCAGACGGAACTTGCTGCTTTGGCAAGGGGCGTGGCAGTACTGAAACACAGTCTAAGCTTTTCGCCGATCACAATGCACTGGGACAGCTAACCAATCACAACACATTTCGTTTTTCGGAAGGCGGGTCTTCATCAAACCCGGAATCGAGCCGCTTGTGTCAGGCTGGGGAGAAAGGTATTGTAATAATGTAAATTAAGTGAAAAATAATGCATTTTTCGAACCACCAAGCATGAGAGCATGTTCTAGTTCACCCCCAAAACAAAATCAAGACTTTGTAAAAGAGCATAATAGGACCTCTTTAATTTTCTTACATTTCTGCAGTGGTGTATAATGTACCTGAAAGCCATACTCAAGTAAAAGTACAGATATCTTACCAGAAAATTACTTTGGTAGAAGTTGAAGTCTTGAAGTCAAGTTACTTGAGTAAAAGTCTTAAAGTATGTTATATTTATTGTTCTTAAGTACGAAAAGTATTTTTTAAATCTTAAACGTACTTAAGTATTGAAAGTAAAAGTACAAGTAAATGCAAAATGGAAAAGAAGCAAATAAATATATATAAAAAAAATTAATGCACAGCTTGAGTAGCAAGATTTCTTCCATTTTGTATTTTTGGGTAAGAATAAGAAGCACTTCATCCGGTACTTAGTGTCTTAGATTCCAACATAAGAAAACTGGAATCTGCATCTGAAATAGCATTTAAATGTATTCACACAGTTTAATTGGTCTCAGAGGGGACATGGATGCATTTAACCTGCAGTTACAGATGGATAAATAATGTTTTGTTTGTAACATAAAACGTTGAATACTGATATTTGAAATGATTTAAAACATGAAAAAAATTGTAGAAATGTGAAATTAAAACCGCCAGTAGGTGGCAGCAAGCGACTGTTAATGAGTAAGTCATTGAGATTCAACCGATTCATTCAAATGGCTGATTCATTCAGAAACAAAGCATTTGACTGTGTTAATGAGTGAATCACTGAATCATTTATTCAACCGATTCGTTCAAAAAGCTGATTTATTCAATAAGGATGGGAAATGTATCGGAGTAAAAGTATACAATTTAATTAGGAATTGTAATGGAGTAAAAGTAAAAGTTTGCTGAAATATAAAAACTCAAGTAAAGTACAGATACTCCCAAAAAATACTTAAGTATTGTAACGAAGTATTATTACTTCGTTACATTACACCACTGCATTTCTGTTGTTATCCGGCAGGAAAAATATACAGTTCATTTAACACACATGATGACTCGGTATAAAATAGCCTATTATGGATCCAAATACATAGGCACAATTTAAACAATGAATTAAGAAGGACTGCAAAGTAATTTCTGTGGTTTTATTGTGTTCACTTGTTTACAGCTACAGCATATGACGACATTGGCATTTGAATTTGGATCTGTTTTATAGTTGAATGAGTTTGTTTCCTACTTGCTGAACTTACAACTGAAATGTAACTAAATTTAACAAATTAAATACATTTCTGAAGAGTAATGGAAGAATATAGCAACATGAATACTGTTATTTTCATGTTTATTACCATCAAGGTGGTTTTAAACTACACTCTAAAAAATGCTGGGTTGTTTCAACCCAATGTTGGGTCAAATATGGACTAACCCAACTGTTGGGTTAAAAAGCTCATTTAAAAATGTAACCAAAATTTAACCCAACAGTTGGGTTAGTCCATATTTGACCCAACATTGGGTTGAAACAACCCAGCATTTTTTAGAGTGTATTTGTATTGTATAAAGTGCTATATAAATAAATGTGACTTTATTTAGAAGACACAATTCCCATTATTATTCATAATTAACATTATTCACAAACAGAATTCACAGCTTATTAAACCACTGCCGGATGAAGCAATTTATGAATTTAGAGATTTGATTGAAAACTTTGTAGTTACTCAGATGTAGCCTTTGCAACAGTTAGCCCTGATCTGCAGCAACACACTGCAAGTTAGTTATTATTAACTATTGTATACACTGTGGACTATATAACCTTCTTTCTTTCTTTCTTTTAACATTAAATTGATTTATAGGAGGGTCAAAACCTTTAAAAAAAATGACAATCACAGAAGTTAAGTAATTAAAGAAAGGCAATGTTTAATAGATTTTTGGAAAAATCACGATATTTACATTTAAAAATACTTGATTTTTGTGAATCTATAGCATGTGGAATATACAGAGTCAAATAGTGGAGCAACAAAATCAAACTTAAGACAGAGAAGGGAGATATAAAGATGTAGACGGCCCCTTACAGACTGGGAGACAAAACAACAACAGAGGAGGAAAGCAATTCACCCACAGTCGAACTGATTTCTTTCTTTTTTTTCCCAGTTGGTTGGTTGGTTGAGAAAGAATAATACAGGTTCATCTGCTTTATCAAATAAGAGGAGAAAATGATATACACCATACGTGAATGAATGTTGCGTACAGATATATGCATATGACGCTGTAAGAGTCTATTGCAAAAGTAGGACAGGTGCAAAAGCTTCTATTTTCTCTGATTTTCAAGTCATACCAAAACAATCCACTGAATTTCATTCTTCTAGGTAGCCAGTGGTGTTATTCGGTCCTAATGCGTAAGAACACTTACAACTCAAATATGATTTGTGGCTTATCTAGAACTAGATTGTGTTCTATTGCTGACTGCACTGAGAGAGGATATTGCCTTCTGGAGGGAATTATTCTGCAGAAATACTGTCTGAGTTGCAGACTAAATCTTATTTATGAGGAGTTAAAGCATTAGGATCTGTGTTAGTATGCCCAGTCCAAGTATTTAGTAGAAAGTCTGTTACACTGTTACATGTGAAGCTGGACTTGTGGTTCCTACAGGCTTCCGTAGATTCTCTTGATTACGTCACCGTCGTCCTTCTCAAGGATGCCTTTGTCGATGTATGCATCCACCTGCTGGTCCATGAAGTCCCTCAGCTTGGAGAGGTCATAATCTTAACAAACCAAGAGAAGAGACAGGAACTGATCAGTACAGAAATCTAATAGCAATTTCTGAGTGCAGATCGTTTTTACACCATTTTTTTCTAGTGATGTTACATAATATAAAAACAAAGTGATATTAAATACAAAAGTAGTAATAAGTATTATAATAATTAAAGTATTTAAGTAATTACGTAATATTACAGTTTTTTAATGTAACTAATGATTTAGTTAAAGCTACCAAAATAAATAAATATTGAATGAATCAATAAATCAATTAATGAAGTGATATTTCCCCCTTTAAAAAAAAAATTAAAATGTATTTAACAGAGAAATTATTAAAAAATATTTGTTCGTTGTATTAAATCATTAAAATATTAATTAAAAATGACAAAACAATTTATTTTATAAATCTATAAAGGAAATTATAAAATATTTATTTAAAACTACAATATCTACAAGATAAATACATACATATATTCATACATTCATACATAATTTGATACTTCCCCTTAAAAAATTATCATATTTAACAAAGAGACATTATTAAACATATTTGTTAGTTGTATTAAATAACTAAAAATATTCATTAACAATTACAAAAATGTTTATTTTATAAATGCATAAAGGAAATTATAATATATATATATATATATATATATATATATACAATAAATAAATACATAAATAATTGTGCTATTTGCCTCTTAAAATTAATGGTTTGATCTTTCAGACATCATTTTTTAAAAGAGAGACATCACAAAAAAATATCAATTTTTTTCTCTTTTCTCTTTTTTATATGTTTATGTTGAAATGTATATTTGCCTTATCAAGCTCAAACTCTGCAGGACTCTTGTCTTGGACATTTTTTTTAATAGAAAAATATTGTTCTTTGTTTAAATACGAAAATATGAACTGAATAATTTTTTTAGTTCAGTGTTATTTGTGCACTGAACTTCAGTTTCACAACACTTCAGGTCTAAAGACCTAAATGTTAAGGGTTATATAAATCAGTGTGTTGGTTAAAGCAATGTAGTGTTTCATGCTAAATGGAAGGCTGTAACCTAGAATCATTTAAGCCACGTGATGGCCTGATTGTGTTTTCTTTCTAGAAATGATGTTCTTATTATCAGTGGATGTCAAAGATCATCCATAAATGCCTGTCAGTGTATGTACTAGTGTAGGCTTGCATGAGAGTGGGTGTGTGTGGGAGAAAGCCGAAAGCCAAAAGACTCACAAAGCAGTAAATATGTATAAAGGCGCTTCCAAATTTTTGGCACAGCATGTGTGTGTGAAAGTGTTTTGAGTACATTGTGTGGGTTGAAAAAAGTGCTGGCTATCAGCAGAGCGTGAGTTGGTGCATGTTTTTGTGTGTGGGATCTGGCAAAATGTATAGACCAGTGGATTCTTCCTGACCACTGACCATTACAACAGAATAAGACTGGACAGTCCTCCACAACAGAGCCGTGGAGTTTCCGCCAGACCTCACACGCTTCCTGACTCATACACTCTAAGAAATGCTGGGTTAAATACAACTCAGTGCTGGGTAAAATAGGGACAAACCCAGCAATTGGGTTGTTTTGACCCAGCTGTTGGGTTAAATGTTTAAACCAATCTTCTGGGTAGTAACCCAACAGCTGGGTCAAAACAACCCAATTGCTGGGTTTGTCCCTATTTTACCCAGCACTGGGTTGTATTTAACCCAGCATTATTTAGAGTGTACTATGTCTGTATTAGTGGCCATAATGACTATGACTCATGTTGTATTTAAAACACTCACACACATGTCTTGATGTGTATGATATGAGATTTTAATGTGACGTGAACATGGATGGGTGATTTACATTACCGTTCAAAAGTTTGGGTTCAGAAATATTTTTTTAAGAAATTTATGTTTTTATTCATGGAGAATGCATTGAATTGACCAAAAAAGTGACAGAAAACCGTTTTTTTCTGAGACATAATAGACCAAATCTAAACATATTAACTAAACATATATTTTCCCTCTATAAATTCTCATTACCATTATGCAAAAATGTCAGTTTCCATTGCTGTAATGCAATAAAAAAATAAAAAATAAAATAAAGTAAATACAAATAAATAAATACATAAATAAATAAAGTTTTAACATTTATTTTGCTTTATTTATTCTGATCAAAACAAACAAACAAACAAAAAAACCCATCACATTACAGTAATGAGAATTGTCCTAAAATAGGCTTAATTTGCTTTATGCTGAATATTTTCTGCTTTCTTTTGTGATGAATATGACCTGGACATGATTCACCCGTATAGACGATAACAGGCTGCCTCTAATGAGTCTGTTTTGAATTTAACCGATAGAACAAGAGTTCTCATCTCAAAAAACACTCTCATTTTCTGAGCTGAGCAGATGATGCCTGAAGAACACACACAGTGTTTCAGTCTCATGCTGGCAGGTATGAAGAGAGGAATACACAGATCTATTGTCAGAAACACAGCAGACTTGCACTGCTGTAACACAGCCAAGCTCATCAAACCAACGCATATTCATGAGCGCTCTCACCCACCCACGCTCACTTTAATTGCAAATGATGAGAAATAAAGAGTCTTAAATTTGACTGTTCTTATTAAATCATGTGTAACCTTGGGTTAGGGAGAAACCCTTTGACAGCTTAAAGAGAGGGAGAAAAGGCTGTTTATCAGTTTATCACGGATTACCAGTGTGTTCACTAGAAGTATAGGATGGTATACTTGTGTCATTTGTCATTTACAAAATATAGCAACAACTTTGTCAATTAATTTTGGTCAAATATTCTGTAAAATGGGTGTTCATTTAGTTTGGCAACATGTGTAGATCTACATATAATTTTGCATCTTTAAATTGTGTTTTGGATATAGGCTGCTGGCCTATATTACACTAATGCGACCACTAATTAGCATGTAGAAATTGCTGCGCAAATGCAGTTTAATTGAAACAATATTACAAACAAAACCAGCTAAAAATGAAAGGCAGAGCACATATCCTGCTGGCTTCATCATGATTAGAGCACATAATCCATTCCATTTCATCAGCAGTGAAATAACAGAGTCATGACCGAAAGGAAATGGGTGTGGTGCTTTATTTTTGATGAACATTTACCTTCTTTGTTGCTTTCCTTGTTGTGTTTTTTCAGCCATTCAATGTTCTTCCTGATCGCCTCCAGATAACTCTCAGACTTCCCAGGATGACCTGTCAGACAGAAAATATAAAAAACCCTTTTTTTTCTGAGACATAAGAGACTAAATCTAAACATATTAACTAAACATATATTTTCCCTCTATAAATTCTCATTACCATTATGCAAAAATGTCAGTTTCCATTGCTGTAATGCAAAAAAAAAAAATAAAGTAATTACAAATAAATAAATGAATAAATACATAAATAAATTAAATGTGTTAAAATCATGGAATTGTTTATTTTTGCTTTATTTATTCTGATCAAAACAAACAAACAAAAAACCCATAACATTACAGTAATGATATACAGAAATAATATACATATATATATAATATATATTGTATGTAATATACAGAACATATATTATTGTTATTATTATTATTATAATTATTATTATTGGGCTATAGCATCTCCATGACCCTATAGACCCACAATTAGTTTGGAGAATGGACAGAAGGATTATTATTATACTATATTTTTGTTTAAACATATTTCTATATATATTTCGTCATCATCTTCTTTGTCTTCTACTTTAATAGATTGATAGATGGATGGATATATTTCTTATTTCAATTATTTGCTTAAATACATTTCTAAGTATTCTTTTTATTATTTTTTAAACTATATAATTTTTCTGTTTAAACATGTATTCTTCTTTTAAATAGATAGATAGATAGATAGATAGATAAATATTAAATATAGATAAATAGATTAATACACTTATTAAATAAATGGATGAATATATGGATTATTATTATAATTGTTTGTTTAAATATATTTCTTTGTATTTCTTCTTTTTAGTATATTATTATTATTATTATTATGCTCCATCATCCCCACAACCTTATATAGGACAAGCAGTTTAGAGAATGGATGGATGGATGCATGGTTGGATTTTATTTTCTTCTTCTTCTTTTTCTTATTGAATAAAAAATACTAATAATAGTTTATATATATATACAGTGGGTACGGAAAGTATTCAGACCCCCTTAAATTTTTCACTCTTTGTTATATTGCAGCCATTTGCTAAAATCATTTAAGTAATTTTTTTTCCCCCATTAATGTACACACAGCACCCCATATTGACAGAAAAACACAGAATTGTTGACATTTTTGCAGATTTATTAAAAAAGAAAAACTGAAATATCACATGGTCCTAAGTATTCAGACCCTTTGCTCAGTATTTATTAGAAGCACCCTTTTGATCTAATACAGCCATGAGTCTTTTTGGTAAAGATGCAACAAGTTTTTCACACCTGGATTTGGGGATCCTCTGCCATTCCTCCTTGCAGATCCTCTCCAGTTCTGTCAGGTTGGATGGTAAACGTTGATGGACAGCCATTTTTAGGTCTCTCCAGAGATGCTCAATTGGGTTTAAGTCACGGCGGGGGGCTGCCGTGATGGTTGACTTTCTACAACTTTCTCCCATCTCCCGACTGCATCTCTGGAGCTCAGCCACAGTGATCTTTGGGTTCTTCTTTACCTCTCTCACCAAGGCTCTTCTCCCCCGATAGCTCAGTTTGGCCGGACGGCCAGCTTTAGGAAGGGTTCTGGTCGTCCCAAACGTCTTCCATTTAAGGTTTATGGAGGCCACTGTGCTCTTAGGAACTTTAAGTGCAGCAGAAATTTTTTTGTAACCTTGGCGAGATCTGTGCCTTGCCACAATTCTGTTTCTGAGCTCTTCAGGCAGTTCCTTTTGACCTCATGATTCTCATTTGCTCTGACATGCACTGTGAGCTGTGAGGTCTTATATAGACAGGTGTGTGGCTTTCCTAATCAAGTCCAATCAGTATAATCAAACACAGCTGGACTCAAATGAAGGTGTAGAACCATCTCAAGGATGATCAGAAGAAATGGACAGCACCTGAGTTAAATATATGAGTGTCACAGCACAACTGAATACTTAGGACCATGTGATATTTCAGTTTTTCTTTTTTAATAAATCTGCAAAAAATGTCAACAATTCTGTGTTTTTCTGTCAATATGGGGTGCTGTGTGTACATTAATGAGGAAAAAAAATGAACTTGAATGATTTTAGCAAATGGCTGCAATATAACAAAGAGTGAAAAATTTAAGGGGGTCTGAATACTTTCCGTACCCACTGTATATACCTCGTATGCAATGCTCAATATTTTGCAAGAGGATATCAAGTTGAATTATTCATTTTTTTAGATTAGCAAGTGTTCTTTTTTTTGTCATTAAATACCAAGCTGTACATGGACAATTTTTATGAAAAGTTTTATGAGCGTAGCTATAGTAACAAATGATATCCGTAAGTGCATAAGTTCTGAGTTGTCATCTCGTAACTGTTGCAATTCAAACATGAAAGCAGAATTAATGTATAATGGGTGTGTTCTAAATGCTTCTTGGGTAATAACCGACGGTGATTATCACAGCTTTTAACATTAATGTTCAGTGCTTTTCAAAGAATCAATAAAAGTCTCCCTGAACAAGGCCTCATGGTTTTATTCATTATACTGTTAGTTCACCGTGAATGTGTTACAGTGATACCCTCAATCTGCCGGACTGCTGCTGCTGCAGAGTCTCCCTATGGGACTGACTCTCTCTCACACACTGCAGTCTGACTGCATATTTCCAGTGGAACCGCAGGTTAGTGCTGAATTCTGTATTTGATACAGGCTTATCAGTGTATCTGCCTCGACTGCTATAGAGAGTTCAGTTAAACAGCTCAATTACACCAGCAGAATATCATCCCAAACCAGAAACATGTGAAGACGATACAGGATCCTTGTATTACTCACTGATTTCAGCAGCAGTCTGGACGTCTTTGGTTGAGTCTTTCAGAGACTCATACTCCTTCTGCATTTTGCCAGCTTCTGTTTTGGTGTTGTCATCATCATCCAATGGTTTTCCTGGAACGAGGGAGCAATGATGGGGGAAAAAAACAGTATAGTGATGCCAAGTCTTCCTCAGCAGAATCTGCAGTGAATGACTTGCAGATTGCAGTGTTATAATCTGTGGTGTGTCTGATTTACCTGTAGGGGGTGTAATGCCGAGAGGAACCAGAGATTTGCCCAGCTTGTTCTTGGTCTGCAGGGCAATCATTTCATCCAGATTTTCTGTGTGAAAAACATGATATTTATAAATACCCTGATGATATTGTAAGCATCACAAGCATTTTGGAGACTATTTTTCTGCTAACACTTTACAATAAAGTCCCTTTAGTTAACATTATTAACTAACAACGATCAAGAAATTTGCTACAGTATTTATTAATTGTTAGTTAAAGATACAACTGTTCATTGTTAGTTCAGAGATGTGTTAGATAGATCGTAGAACCATTGCCACCAATGTTCTCTACGGTCACCTTAGCTCACAATGCTTTTGAGAAACGCAGCCCAGGTCTATTAAAGGGGTCATATGATGCGATTTCAATTTTTCCTTTCTTTTTGGAGTGTTACAAGCTCTTGGTGCATAAAGAAGATCTGTAAAGTTGCAAAGACTAAAGTCTCAAATCCAAAGAGATATTCTTTATAAAAGTTAAGACTTGTCCACGCCCGCCTAAATCGCCTTGTTTAAACACGCCCCCACATGTCTACGTCACTGTGTGGGAAGATTTGCATAACGCCGCCCCAAATGTTCATGCAAAGAAAGAAGGCGTAACTTTTATTCTCGCTGTAGTATTGTTGTTGCCGACGGCGCCATGTCATTGTGTGTTTCGTTGTGAAAGCGAAACTACTTTGTAGCCTACAATGAGAAGGTAGCAGTAAACCATAAATGGGTGTAAAAAGTGGATTGTTTAGATTGTGGGTTTCAGTCCACTAAAAAAAGTTTGTGATATTCTGCCTTTAATCACAGATATACCTACAAACATGGACTGATGTCAAACTATTAGCACCAGTGTGTGAAATTCAATTCATCTGCCTGTCAAACAAACGGGTATGAGTCATATTAATCACAGGGAATGTTTTTCCAAACAAACAATTATTAAAAATCAACATTATACTTCAAATCTTAAAAGCATGTTTAAAAAACAACAACAACTTGCAGATAATATATTATTAATGAAATAAAGGTCCACTTAGGTGTACTCGAAGAGAGTACAGTTTCATGACTATGTTTTTCAACACACTTAAGTACACTTAAGTAACGTCTAATTATTATTTTTTTTTACTTTAAAGTACATTTTAAGTCATGTTTTTAATAATATTTTGTTAGGCTTTAATGTAAACTTATTTTGATGTGTTGACTAAGATATTAAACCATATGTAACGTGCTTGATTATAATTTTAACTGTAGTGTTACTCAATATTACATTTATGTACTATATTTTAAAAGTACTATACTGCGATCCTTGTGCAAATGTGTAATTACAAATATTAAGGGTATTGATATTAAAGCATATTTTCATATTTTTATAATCATATTTCAAAGACAATAGAAGTAATCATGAAATTACATGTAAAGATGTACTTAAATGGGTACAAAAATTTTTAAAACCTATGAAGTGCCTTTAATATCTATTTAAACTTAATACATTTTTATACATTTTTTTACTATTCAAAAACATTACATTTAGTTTGCACTTCAGTATTTTACTTACTTTTAATTTATTTTAAACTACATTATTTTCGTAATCAGTGCTCTTTTTTAAAAGTAATAATCACCAATCAGAATAAATTTCTTGTTTAACACAAATAGATGTAAGATATTTCCTGTGAATGTGCAAGACTTCAGTTTCATTAGCCGCTATAGATAAATAAATAGAAGAATAACGTGCAGTAAACACACATATGCATAACTAGAATAATAAGTGCATTAAACATTGCAACTATTTGCACTACAAACTAGTGTTTTTTTTTGACACCAGAAGCCTTGAACATTCTAATTAAAAATGGCTGTGTCCACTCTTGTCAAAAATAAGGTGGACAGACAACTTTGGTCTTACCCAGATAAGACACTCCTTCTTCAGGTGTGATGGTTCCATATTTGACCATCATCTTCACAAAGTCAATCAAGGTCTTCATGATGGTGATCAGGGTTTCTCTCTCCTCTTTATCTTGCTCTGTAAAGTGAGAGAAGAAGGATGTGATAGATTAAGCGATGAGACCAGACTTTAATCTGGATTAATGTGGTGTTTGCTGAAGAAGAGGGTGATAAATGTGTTTAACCAGATGTTTCTATAGACCTTATATAGCTGCTGATTTACTGAATGAGCTGTGTTGTGTTATGAGGTGTGTTATTGTTTGTGTGGCTTCTGTGTGTGCTGTGCTGTGTTGTACTATACTCATGTGTGTTGCATTTTTTTTTTTTTACCTTTACTACTTAAGCAGGTCAAAAACATCTGCATGAGTAATTTCATAATTATTTATATATATATATATATATATATATATATATATATATAT
>NW_015505582.1:200011-268766 GCF_001515645.1 Sinocyclocheilus grahami | reverse complement strand
AAAAAATATATATATATATATATATATATATATATATATATATATATATATATATATATATATATATATATATATATATATATGGTTCAATTGTATTACTAAATGTATTGACAAGCATTTACGGTGAATTTAAATATTCTTTAATGTCTTTTCTGTTGAAAGCTGTCTATCATGTATTTGGTAACACTTTATTTAAAGGGGTCATATGATGCGATTTCAATTTTTCCTTTCTCTTTGGAGTGTTACAAGCTCTTGGTGCATAAAGAAGATCTGTAAAGTTGCAAAGACTAAAGTCTCAAATCCAAAGAGAAATTCTTTATAAAAGTTAAGAGTCAGCCACACCTACCTAAAACGGCTCGTTCTAACAAGTTAGGCTTTAAGGTTAAAAAACACATTATTTTCCACATACTGTACATTATTGTTTCTCCTCTATGCCCCGCCTTTCTGAAACGCGTCGATTTTTACAAAGCACATCGTTCTGAAAAGCGAGGTGTTCTCTGATTGGCCAGCTATCCAGTGCGTTGTGATTGGCCGAATACCTAAGCGTGTGATGGAAATGTTATGCCCCTTACCATACTGTGATGCCTTGTCCGGCCGGAGCGATGAGACAAAAACATTAAAACTCATTATAAACGAGGCATTTGTTACATCCAGTGGGGACATAATTATGGATTATAATGACTTATACTGTCTTTTTACGTGTTGCGTTGCATCGCGCCGCGTAAACATAAAACCATGTCTGGTTTTACCATTTTTTTAAAAATATATATACTTTTTAGATTTGAAGTACACTACAAGTGCACATTCAACAGTTAGTGGCACTTCTTTTTCACAAGGGTGGTTTGTGGTGTACAGTATCCTCTGTGTATTGTGTCATATATATCATGTTGTGTGTTGCATTATATTATGTTGTGCGTTATGTTTTGTGTTGTATTGTTTGCTGTATTGTGTTGTGTTGTCTACCTGAGTCGAGACTCTTCAGGAGTCTGTAAAAGTTGGGGAAGAATTGAAGGTCCTGCAGTCCGTCTTCTGGATTGAGTTCGTTTCTGTCGTTCCCATCGCTCACAGCCTCATATGAGTCTTCAGCCCTCACTGTATCATCTCTGCTCTCCTCCTCCTGTTCTTCGTCACCATTATTATCATTGCCACCATCATCATCATCACCTTCATCCTCGTCATCATATCGTTGACTGGGCCTGTCTTCCTCATCCTGAAGAAGAGAATCCAAACAAATAGAGCGATTTTTTGGGGGGGAATTTGTGGATAAGCATGCAGTTGATAGAAACACAACAGACACACAGTCACACACTCGTACCATACTGTTCTCTGTATCTTTTGCTGCATTAACAGGGTAGTCCATACTGAGGTCTCCAATCATGTTATCTTTGGCATTTTTAGTGATCAGCTCCTGCAGGGTTTCAGCAACCTCATACTCCAGCGTCTCTGCCTGACTGTCTGTGATCTGAAGGACAAACAAAAGAACACCTGCTAGAACAATCAATTCACAAAGGGATTATTGTATGACAATCTATTTTCCATGCTATTTATTCTGGTTAATCTGGAATATGTTTCCCTAAAGGAATTAATACATTATGAATGATGTTTATTGTATGGCTCATCGATAGCTATCAGAATCACTGCGCATGCCACAATTTGAATCTCTTACTAGACCCAACTTGAGCAGTTTAGACACAATTCTGTCAAACACTCCTCGGTCATCCTCTTCGTAGATTTTGTTGGCGATTTTCTGGACGATGTCATGAGCTGTTAGCGGGGTCCCATCCAGCTGCCGAAAACTTTCAGGATCATCTGAAAAGGAACACATTAAAATAATTCACATCACAAATGTATCCAAACTGAATATTAAGGGCAGTTCACACCAAGGACGATAACATTAAGTATAACGTTTTAATAATCGTTCTAATTTGATCAAAATAGGGATGTCCACACCACAACTATAATAATAATAATAATAATAATAATAATAATATCCCTATCATATCGATTTTATCCAGATGATGAGTGATAAAAATATTGACAGCATCAGAATCCACCTGACTTTAAAGAGCTTGAGCATTTAAAATGGCAGCTTGTGCTTGTAATAAACCAAATATTACTGTCCGTTGATGTGGACACTTTATTGTTTTAGTTTTTTTAAGGAAAAAAAGAGGATACAGTAATGAAACCATAATGATCCGGTTTCTTACATAACTGTACTGTATCCTCTTTTTTTCCTTAAAATAATCAGTTCAGTTCAAAAGAAATTAATGTCCATTTATTTAACAAGCATTTCGTCTCTAGGTCCTGATCACCTTGTCAGGTTTATTTCACAATAACTACCGGCTGACTAGCCCTTACTTATTTTGGATAATAACCAGGGGCATTTCTAGCCTTTCATCTGTACTCTGTAACAGGTCCCCATATTTTGATGCTTTTATATACACTGTTCTGGATATAATTTGACCCTCTGTGCCTCTTAATTTTTGGGTCAAACTTGGTACCTCTGCGTAATATCAATGCAATGTCAAATCAATGTAATATATTTTTGTTCAATATATATATATATTTTTTTCATTTAGAATTTTTTATGATACTATGCAATATTTATAAATTTTATTTCTGAGCTATTTTTTTATTCGATTAAAATTTATTAAACTCTGAGCCCATTCATTTTTGGGCCACACTTGGAACCTTTGTGGTCAAAAGTGACAGAAGCCTTGAAATGTAACTTTTTATTATTTATTTATTTATTTCTATTTTATTGTAAAAAAAATTGGCAGGAAAATCAGTGTAATATATTTTTGCTCAATTATATATTTTTTGATTATTATTTAGAATTTTGAGGGGATTTTATGATATGCAATGTTTATACAATTTTTTTGAGCTATTGTTTTCCACAGTCATTTTTGATCACAAAAGTACCAAGTGTTACTTTTTTATTTTTCGACACTTTAACATATGCGAATCATGTAAATAATTATTTTGTGTGTGTGTGTGTTCACATAGCTAATGTGGCAAAACTCACCAAGTGCCATCCCATTCCAATGGAGCCAAAAATTAGCAAAATTCAAACTGTACATTTTTTGGTCAGTTCTGACCAAAGTAGTATTAATTTTGTCAGCTATTTTTAATTTAGTCTTAGTCTTAATCCTCAGTTTTTGTCAAAAGTAACTTTTAGTTTTTATTATATTTATTCAACTTTTCCTGTTTTAGTTTTAGTCAAGTTTTAGTCGACGAAATGACTGAGCATTTTAGTCTAGTTTTCGTCATATTTCGTCTTACTCTATAATGGTAAAATGATCAAAATTATTATTTTGCTCAGTTTTAATTGCAATGACTGGTGTCATTTGGACAATTTACAAATTTTCATCAGATGTTGCTCTTTCACCAATAAGCACAAATCAATAGAATATCAACTCAAATGCATGGTTTATTTGACCTAGTTTACAGATTTATAACAGGATATCAATTAGAGGCTAAACGACTTTAGATATACACTCGCACTGTCTACGTTATGAAAACTGGTGTAACAAAAACCTACTCTCAAATATTATAACAGATAAATTCCTAATAGTAATTCCAATAATTCCAAATTGTATTAATGTTTCTCTTTTAAAACAACGGCAAAAAAGACTTATTACCACACAGAGGTTGTGTAAGTAACGTTACAATCAGCAAATCACAATCGCAAACAATACAGTCGACACTTTCATTTAAGCAGAACACCTCAAACAGAGATCGCTGAACTCCAGCTTACTTTTACAGTAGCCTACTGTATGTCGGTGTTTTCAGATATGGCGCCTCCGCAGCGAGAGCGCGTGTGAATGGTTGCCAGATTGAATAAAGCAAAAAGCCGGGCAGACCCTGCCAGGGGTCAGTATGTATCCGTTTAACAGAAAAGCTCTGATTGGGGGATCTGAGCTCTTGATATCTTGCAACCGTAAACATGAACGCTCGCATAATAGAGTCTTGTACAGCAGTCTGAAATGTTTTGGCTCGTAAAAAATAAAAAGGTTTTGATAACGTTTTTGTTCTTTTAGCTTCATTTTAGTCTCGTCTTTATCGTCAACGATACTGCATGTTCATTTAGTCTCAGTTATCATTTAATGACCAGTGTTGGGGTAACGCATTACAAGTAATCAATAAGTTACGTAATCAGATTACTTTTTCCAAGTAACTAGTAAAGTAACGCATTACTTTTTAATTTACAAGAAAATATCTGAGTTACTTTTTCAAATAAGTAACGCCAGTTACTTTTTTCCCCATTTATTGATTGAAAGGTCTCCTGTGCCCATGTTGAGAGAAATCGGGAGTAAGATGTTACTTTAGTTCTAGAATAAATGTGAACATGCTTTAATTCATCTCACTCACAAAAAAAAAAACAGATTTAGTTTTCCTCAAAATGAATAAAAACAGTTAAAAAAGCAACTCAGATTATGATGCAAAGCAGCAATAATTAAATATGTTAAATAATACAAAAATCCTTTATGTATTTAATCCCATTTTATTAACCAATTTGCTGCTGACCTTCGATGATCCAATTCAACCATATTAATAAGCAAAAATGACAAAAGCTAACATTTCTTCTTCTTTTTTATTGCTGAAGAGTGTTGAACTTTCTACTTCTGCGTTCTACTGTACAGACGTGAATTTACATTTCCTTCAGCCTGAGGCTTTTGGTGTGAAAGGGCTATTTGCCAAAAATAAAACTTTTTATATTAAAAGCAAACAAGCAAGCCCTGCCCAGATTTAAAAAGTAACGTTAAAGTAACGTAAAGCATTACTTTCATTAAAAAGTAACTAAGTAACGTAATTAGTTACTTTTTTTAGGAAGTAACGAAATATTGTGATGCATCACTTTTAAAAGTAACTTTCCCCAACACTGTTAATGACTTTATTATCGTCCCGTCATCGTCTCGTTTCCGTCAGGGGAAAACACTTTGTTGACGAACATTTTTCATCATAGATTTCGTTAATGAAATTAACACTAGACCAAAGAGGCCCATAAATGAATTGTTGATCAACTGTATGGACTGTAGTAGGTAACTTAAATTTCCACCTCATCCAGCATTCTTTTGGTTGTCTTTTTCTGTGCCATAAGTTTATTTTCTAGTGCGTTGTATTTGAAATTAGCCTACTTTATCAGAAGTTTAAAAGCTCAAAGCTCTTAAAAAGAAGCTAAGTAGGAGGCGAATGTATGAAACAGAGATCTGAATTATGGAGCTGAAATCTGCCAGCAATTCTTGTCTGTCTGTTGTAATTCCTGTAACCCAGTGAAATCACACAGAAACACCTCCCACTCTGTTATCTGCCATTATCTACCACAGAGATTGACTTACACTGTCTTAATCGCTTCCAGTAAACTCGCCATCTGCCTGAAATGTGACACTGATCAAATGTCTGACGCTTATTCTGACAGAAACAGAGTGAGAGGTCTTCAGTAGTCTGAGTGCCTTTATGACATGACATTGTCATAAAAAAAGACTTAAAGCGGTCATATTGTAAGTTCATAATTAAGTAACTATTTAAGCAATAGTTAAATTGAGCTGCAAAAACTGCTTGTCCTTGGACAGCTGACATTGGACAGATGAATAAACACATGACTGCCCACATGTACATATCAGCAACACCTCTGTGTTCAGAAACATGTCCCATTCAGTCTCGGTGAGGTAAAAAGAAGTCTGTAAAATCTTCTCTTTGACTGTGTGTAGCACCTATGACTCTGCAGATCATTTCGAAGGATCCCAATGATAGAAACGAGCAGTGTGATCTTAATCGGAACAGCACAATTTAGGATTTTCATGATTTTCTTATGAATCACAAATCACAATAAGTCACAGTGCAATTGTGGCTATGCAAGGAGGTTGTTTGAAGGAAAACAACATATATTTCAAAAACTGCATTTAACCCATGCAGCATGCATTAATATTTCATATAGTAATTTCACATGTACATACTGTTGGTTAGCCAATCATAAAAGAGGACATTTGCTTAAAATGCACAAAAACGGCATATTTAATTGTAAGGGTCATAAAGTTGAAAATGGACATACAAATAAATACAAATAAATCACTGTTGAATTTCGTGCAAAAACATCATAGGAGGGGGTGGGGGAATGGTAAAAGGAATTATGACATGACCTCTTTGAGCTATTGCGCTACTATTAGGTTATAGGGTTTTTAATGTGGGTGTATGTTTAGTCTGACTGCCCTGTTGTAGGAGACTGTAGGGTTTAATGCTATAAAACGTCCAGTATACAGCAGCCTGTGGAGGGATAATCCTCTGATTCTCTCTCTCTCTCTCTCTCTCTCTCTCTCTCTCTCGCTCTTTATCTCTACAAAATCCTCCTGATTGACCTATGGTGTCTGCCACCTGTTCCTTTATTTAGGATCACAAGAGTCACAGGGATGGATAAGTACTTTCAAAGTGGGAGATAATTTGGTTTTTGACAGGTCACAACTAAAAAAATATTCATGGATGTCTCTCTCTCTCTCTCTCTCTCTCTCTCTCTCTCTCTCTCTCTCTCGCTCTTTATCTCTACAAAATCCTCCTGATTGATCTATGGTGTCTGCCACCTGTTCCTTTATTTAGGATCACAAGAGTCACAGGGATGGATAAGTACTTTCAAAGTGGGATATAATTTGGTTTTTGACAGGTCACAACTAAAAAAATATTCATGGATGTTTTACTTTTTCTTGACAAGAAGACATAAGCTATGCTCATAATAGAATATTAACAGTGAAAACTGCATACTAAATAGTGAGTGAAACAGTATGCTATTTTAAATGGACATACAAATTGTTGCATTTTTTAAAATTTAACTTTATGTATAAATGTCTTGACTTTTGTTAGTCTGATGCTGCAAGATAAAATTATCAAGGGTGCATAAATCAAATACAGATGCTAAAATGTACACCTGGTTCATTGGTTAGACTGGATGAACCAGGTGTAAGAACCATTTCATTGTGGGATATTGTGTTCCACAGAGTGCGCTCTTTGACAAACAAAGAAAATGTGTGTGCAAACAACATAATGCACTGTGCACATCAGGGGTGAGGCGGGTGGGCCTGCATAAAACAGGGTTGGCAAAGTGTAGCGTATGAAAACTACATATAAAAATTGGCTACAGAAAATTCAGCACAAAGGTTCAATACACAATGCTTCTAAAGCACTGATTAACATTAACATTAATTTCAACATTTACTAATACATTATTAAAATAAAAGTTGTATCTGTCAACACTGAGTTGTATTTTTATTAACTAATGTTAACAGAGATTAATAAATATTGTAACAAATGTATTGCACATTGTTAATGTTAGTTAATGCATTAACTAACGTTAACTAAAATAAGTTTATTATAAAGTATTACCTCAGTCTGAGACAACTGGGCTTCGTAGATGATCTCATAATCAAGTGTCTCTGTCAGTTTGCGTTCAAAGGATGGTAAACACTGAGGACCATAGAAATGTGCGCTGCTGCAAATATGCAGTTTGTTGTGGAGAACAGTATCTATCCGCAAAGGACACATCTATCAAACACTGTACCTATGCTAATGATGCTTTAAACACGCTTGGCTCAGAAGTTTCCAATCTATAAATACATCAAAGGCAGGTGGTCCGGTTTCATTTGCAAAATTCATTGTAGGTTTGGATTCATTGCTAAGACTTAGTTTCAATTGGGATATCCAATATATTCTTTTTAAAGAATGGACTGATTGATATTTGTTTCACAATTTTTAAATCCATCCCCACAAATGCGTGCATTTTACTATTATGTCCTTATGTCGTAAACATAACATTGTGGGTGGGACTAACAGAAACTGACGAATCATCATTTTGACAAGTGTATGGTATGCACTTATAGGAAGATGGATGCTATCAGCTTCTGCAATCTGTTGGGGGAAAATAAATAAATAAATAAAAAGTCTTGACTTTTGCTTCATTTTTAATTTGAGTTTATTTGAACTTAATACATAAAACATCTTCTATACGCAGTCAGAAACAAGGGTACAAAAGTGGTCACTGGGGCATTGTGCATTTGTACATTTACTCCTAAGGGGTGCATATTAAACATATTAGTACCTTAATGGTACATATTTGTACCTTTTGAAAAGGTACAGCCCCAGTGACAGCTTTTGTGCCTTTTTTCTGAGCGTGTAGTCTTGTTTTCTAGTAAACAGTAGTTGTGTCTGATGCTAAATGGAGGTATGAAGTACTGTAAATTAATCTGTGTCGTATACATAACACAGTGATTAACAATAAGTTCATATTTTTGAAATCACACCTGCTGTTCTAATGGCTTCTCCTCAGTCAGCTCTCGGTTCAGTAGTTGTGTCTGATGCTAAATGGAGGTATGAAGTACTGTAAATTAATCTGTGTCGTATACATAACACAGTGATTAACAATAAGTTCATATTTTTGAAATCTGTTCTGCTGTTCTAATGGCTTCTCCTCAGTCAGCTCTCGGTTAGACATGCTTTTATCTGGATCAGGAAGGAAACACACACACACACACACACACACACACACACATTCAATAAAGGCAAAGATCACTGATGGCAGACCAGTAATTGCTCTCCTTCAAGAGACACTTCACCCAAAAACGGAATTTATTTTTGTGTTCCACAGAAGAAAGGAAGTCATACCGTTTAGAACAATATGAGAGTGAGTAAAAGATTACAGAATTTTTATTTTTGGGTGAACTATCCATTTAATACACTCACAACGGATAACAAAAACACATACCAAAAAAAATTAAAATAAATAAAATAAAAACTGCAGTATCACTACAGTATCAGGCTCAGATTACTATTGGTGGGTTATTACATTGTAACTATAATGTAAAGACATCGTAACAACATGAATGCATTTTTGAAAAACAAAATCTGTGCACCTCACCTATGGTATATTAATATCATTTATAATTTGACCATAATTTTGAAGGAATCAAGACAATTTTTACCCTAAAATAAAATGGCCATTAATATGCATTTTCTTCACTCTCTCTATAGTTTTTGCGAACTTTGATGCATTCAGTTGCAGTCCAAACTGTCCAAGAGAAGCTGCCACCGAATAATCTGATTACAGGACAAAAGATTACAGGCCTTTGAAAACTGGGGCTAGTGCTTCCTATACAATAAATGATGGAAACAACAACAACATCAAAATAAACCATACAATGCATTCACCTTCTTCCCACATTTAGACTATATGGAGTTGTCAGCTAATATGGGGTTTTCAATGGTAATATCTGATGTCCAACATAATCCATACACAGCCCTGTAATTTATATATATTTAAAATACAATTTAACATATTATTGTTGAAATTAAACAAAGATCTTTTACTCAATATTTACTTTCATTTAATGTGCACGCTGAAGTCCAGACATGTGTTAATGAGTTAGGTGGACGCTCTCGGCAATATCAAAATAGCAAAATATCGTCTGATTAATTTACGTGGCCTATATGGAGATTTTTTTATTTTTATTACACGTTGCATGTTTTTTTTGTTTTTTTTGTTCCATTCAATTAGATGAATCTTCTAAATCAAATAATCCATATGTTATAATATATTGGATTATAGGCTTTCTGGCTATTCAATAACTCACCGTCGGGTCCGGCAGGTGTGGGAAACGCGCTGATCTGCGATATTACAGCAAGGATAACCACCAACCCTACGCGTTTTGACGCCATCCTTCAGCTGGTGTCCGAATTTATGTTCTCTTTCTCTCTCTCTGTTGTCCTCTGTGAGGGTTTGTTTTGTGGAGTGCGCTGGTGTTGGCTGGATGCCGCGCGCTCTCAGCGCCTCTCCTCTATGATCGCTAAGACTTTAGTTCTGCGGGAGCTGTTGAGTCCCTGCAGTGCTGAAACCAGGTCGCTGGCTATAATTATCAACGGATAAGCTGATGGGAGCTCCTTGTGTATAACGGGCCCTGACTCCAGCAGCTCATGGATGGATGGAGGAGGAGGAGGACGGCACGATCACATCCGCCCATGTGCGTCAGTCTGAAGCACCTGCGTCACACACGCATCTCGCATACATTCATGATGCGGGGCAGTAAAAGACCGATGAGCGCCATAAAGAGCAGATAAGAGACAAGACAGCACCGATTTTTGACAATGCGTACTGAAATGCAAATTAAAGATTTGACGGTAACGGGGTGTGCATAAGACTGACATGACACCTTCATAATCATGACATGACACATGTCATGAATATGAAGGAGGTTATATGCATGTTTATGACAACTGTCATTAAGTGTCATTCGCCAAGTTATGACATTTTTAATGCAAATATGACATTATTTGACCTAACCCTACCCCTACCCTTACCCCTAACCATAGCAATTAAAAAAGAAATCTCATCTTTGCATTAAAAATTACATAACTGAGCGAATGACACTTAATGACAGTTGTCATAAACATGCATATAACCTCCTTCATATTCATGACATGTGTCATGTCATGATTATGAAGGTGTCATGTCAGTCTTATGCACACCCCTTCAAGCAAAGTGTAACCAATTTGACCTGTTTTGATAATCCACTGTTATGCTTTGAGGTACACATGCGTTGGGATAGATAGATAGATAGATAGATAGATAGATAGATAGATAGATAGATAGATAGATAGATAGATAGATAGATAGATAGATAGAATTTTAGATTCAATAAATCATTTGTAAAATACATGCAAAACTTTACTTCAATAAGAAGGTGACATGCTTACTCACCTGACATTTATGGAGGAAAAAAAAGCCCTTGTCCTACAAAACTGTTCACAGATCAATATTCTCAGTTGTTTACCCAAAGCTGTTATAAAAATGAGATTCAAATTTTAGTGTGAAGCACAGAATTTACTGAAATGATTCTAATTTAAGATCGTCTTAAACTAGAGAGCAGCTTATAAAACCACTAGTAGACAAATTAAAAAAATTTGTTTAATTAGACGTTTGATCAAAAACCTTGAGCTATAAACCTTGTGACAATGTCCCCGTGTAATACAATAGGAATAATATTGCAATATGTTAGCTGAAATAATACAAAGAGAAATGATCAAATGACTAATTTCATTTTCCATTTCTCTTTGCTTGTTAACTTTCGGATGCCTCATATTTATCTTGGACTTGCTATACTTACAATCATTGAGTCTATATCTCTATTATATATGTATTACACATATCTATACATATATATACATATATAGACCAATTATCTGTTAAGTATTATTTAATATTATAATCTTTGTTATTATTTGACATGCTTTATGTAGATTGTCTTGAGCGGTTGTGACTGAGTTGTTCGTGGTGAATGTGTTCTGTGCAGGAGGAGTGTGTTAAGCAGCTCATGACTGCCTCTGCAGGTCACATGCATGAGCTGTGTCAGTGCATACAGTCTGTCAGGTGACTTGTGACCCCAAACACCTTCATCAAATGAACATTCTATCATGCGTCATGCTGAGAATAATAAACATCTGATTATTGAGAAATCATTATCAGCTTGGCAGATGCATATGAGATACATCCCTGTTCCCAAATTCTGCAAAACATTTTTGAATTGTATTTTATTTTATTTCATTTTTCCTTCATTTAAAAATGTTTTTTACAAATATTTTTATTTCATCTATTTATTTAATTTTAGTCAGTATATGCCAGGGTAGGTTTATTTCAAGGTCAATTGTATAGGCCCATATAAAGTCTTATTAAAATTGCTGATGAATATTTTAGAACGAATGCACAGTGAACGTTTGTGCAAATAGCCCAATGCTGACACAGTGGGAATTTGCCATTAACCTATGTCTTTCAGACTTCACTGAATAAAAACATGCTGTAAAATGTTCATATCTTAACCAGTTTTGTCTTTGCTACATAATTCTCATACTTGATATATTTTCTTTAGACATAAGCCAAAATGTTACTTAATGTAGATCTTTTTTTTTAATTTGTACTCAGTGTCACCATAAAAGCTAAATATAATTTGAAATATAATTTTTACTTTTAAACATTTTGTTAGTCAATGTTTAATTTAGTTTATATACTATAAAGGCAACTTTGAAAGACCTTAATGTTTATTATGAGGCTTTTTTCATCAAAATATGCATCATATTTTTGTTATGTACTAAAAAAATAATTTCTGCAGTTAGTAAAGCTAGCCAGTATGTACTGTTTCTAATTCATATGACAGGTTCACTTTTCACCCACCACAATCATGTCAAAGCAGATTTTCACTGATCTCAGAGCAGTAATGTTTTATAAAGTATACAATGTTCCATATACATTCATAATATTTATTTATGCCAATCAAGGCATCACCTTTTACTGTGTATATGCTGATATGCTTCTGTCCGTGTATGTTTGGAGCAGACAGCTCTGTGTCTGTGTGAAAGTGGGACAGAGGTCAGTCGGCTCTTCCCTGTGCGTCTGAACACAACAGGCTCTTTGTTCAGATTCTTCATTAGCGCTGCTCCACATGTTCTGCACTGCATCAGTCTCTCAGCCTGTGACACGCATTCATCAGTTTCTACATCATAAGGAAGACCGGGCTTTTATTGTTAAAGTAATGCAGCTTCTAATCATTACAGCCAGTGAGTTGAGAATGCAATGAGGCAGCATTGATAAAACAAAACACAAGGGCATTCACAAATATGCCAACACAATATATATTTTTTATTATAAATAAACAGTTTATATATATATATAATATTGTGTATAAAACTGCTAGTAAATTTCACAAATAGTTATAAAGAAAAATAAGGGATTTTTGATGTGTTTATTATTAGTGTCCAGTAGAGGTCACTAATGTCCTATTTCTCTATGAGAATGGAGGGAGATTAAAAAGAGGTGCATGTTCTAACCCAGGGATTATTAGATTAGATTAGATTCAACTTTATTGTCATTGCACATGTAAGGTACACGTCCAGGAATGCCGTCGGGGCCAGCAGCCTTGCGTGCGTTGATCTGGCTCAATGCGGTGTAGACATCTGTGGAGGTGAGTTTGAGGGGTTGGTGGTCTGCTGAGAGTGTGATATTGGTGGCCGTCTCCTTGCTGTCACTGTCGAAGCGAAAATAAAAGTCATTCAGCTCGTTAAGGAAGGAGACGTCTGTGGAGTGGAGTTGCTTGGCTTGTAGTCACTGATGACCTGGATGCCCTGCCACATGCGTCGGGGGTCAGAGTTGGAAAAGTGTTCCTCTACCTTTAGCTTGTAGCAGTATTTGGCCTTTTTGATGCCCCTCCTCAGGTTAGCCCTGGATTTGCTGTAGGCCTGAGCATCATCTGATCTGAAGGCAGCGTTGCGGGCTTTCAGCAGGAGTCGCACCTCCTTGTTCATCCATGGCTTCTGATTAGGGTATGTTGTGATCTGTTTCTCTGTTGTAACACTGTCAATGGTGGTGTTGATGTAATCCATTACAGAGGAGGTATAGATATCAATGTCCGTGTGAGAGCCACAGGCAGCCTGAGAAGCAAACATACTCTAGTCCGTGTATTGAAACCTGTCCTGAAGTAAAGAGTCTGCTCCTGTTGGCCACACTTTGATGGTCCTCACTGATGGCTTCACACGGTTGATGAGGGGTGAATACTTAGGGGTGAGAAACAAGGCCCATGTACAATTATGACACATTGTACATTTTTGCATCTACGATTCCTTTTTGCAATACCTGCTCTTGAGGAAGCTTCAAAATGGGAAAAGCGAAAGTGACCGTAATGTTAAATTTGTCTTGGCAATTATCTTGGTTTTAGGAAACTCTGGAAAACATAGGTTGTACAAATTAGATGTGACCTAGGATTAGAAGACACAAAATTGAACAGACTTTACTTCAGCATCGTTTCATGTGCGTTAACAAAAGCAGCCTACCCTTGTTAGTTAGGTCTACTCTCTGCTATAGAGTGTTATAAGCTAGCTGTTAGTAGAGGGTTTGGCTTGTTAGTTTGTTCCAATTATCTGGTAGTCTGCTGGTATATGTTTTAACAACACCATTCAACATTCACTATTCTGCAAAAGGCATATAAAATATACATATACATATAACAGATATTTCATAATATAATATAATATAATATGATATAATATATTGTTTTTGGAGGAAAATGTGCCGATAGTATACTTTAAAATAGTGTTCCCTTTCGAATGGTCTCTCCCGTTTCGTCGCTGAAGCTTTGGGGAAACTCCTGTTTACTCCGTTACTGAAGCCTGATTTGTTCACTATCATGTAACCAATGGTGCTTCAAACTGCCAAAAGGGGAGGAGCTGACCTCTATATAAGTCTGTTCTGAGTGCCATTTCATCAGATTTTTCTCCTTAAGCGATGAAGATCATCTTGGGCAGTGCCCAAGCAGAGGTACGTTCAATGAGACAGCATGCTCTCACTGCGAGAGCATGAGTCTTGCCCTTCTCTGCTCATGGACCACCTTTTTTAAGGAGCGCGGTCCTTCCTGCTCTGCTCTCACGTTTCCTCTCTCCCCTACGAGAAAGAAACAGTGGAGCAGTGGGGCTCGAGTGATCCCATGCCGGCACAACCCCCACGTGCTTCACTTTCCCCCCAACACCTTGATTCGCCAGTGTGTTTCACATGTGAGGATCAGCGTCCCTTGTCATCTGTGAGCAGCTTGATTTCCTTCGGTGTATCTGAGGAAGACATCGCCGTGGATGACTACATGTCATTGACCGCTTCAGATGCTGAAGAGTGGGCGTGCTCCAGTGAAGAGCCCGAAACTCCGCCTCTAACGCAGACAACACGGCCCAGCTTGGAAAGTGAGCTGATCCGCGTTCTTTCTAAGGCTGTGGAGGATCTCGGCCTGGCTTTGTTGGCTCCGGCAGAGCCTGCTCACAGCCTCCTCAACAAGTGGTACCTAAAGGGATGCCGTCAACATTCCTCCCGCCAACAGCCCACCCCAATCTTGCTGGCAACTCATGAGGAACTCACCAAGACGTGGCACACCCCCTACGAGGCCCATGATAATCCCTCTACTTCTTCCGCTCTCACCACTGTTGACGGCACTGAAGAAAGAGGTTATGGCAAGCTACCCCCTCTGGAAGAGGCGGTCGCTGAGTATCTGTGCACTGCACACTACTAAGGCCACCGCACAGGCGATCAGCAAGGCCGTGGCCAATTTGGTGGTGCTAGAGCCACCTTTGGCTGAATCTGACAGAGATCAGGAACACTGACAAGGTCGCCTTTCTAGACTCGCCAGTCTGTTTGGACTGTTTTCTCCTGCTGTGGATGGGTTTGCTGAGCAGTTTACAGCAGCACAGAAGTCATCGAAGGCATTGCGTCACTTCCTGCTAAAACGCTCCAGTGCGGCAGCTAGTTCAAATCACCAGAAGGCTCCATCCGCCCTGCAGCCTGCCAAGCCGGCGCCACTTCAGCCCCAGCCCCAGCCCCAGCCCCAGCCCCAGCTTTAGTCTGAGCCTGGGCTTCAGCAGCATCCCCGGAAAGTGAAACTCTACCCGTTTCCGAAGCGCCAAGGTCCCCACCCCAGAGAGACGCTGGACCCAGAGCCTCAGAAGCCGTCCTGATCTATATGCAGAGAGGAAGAGGAGAGGGTCAGTTTTCGCCAAGGCCGGAACTCCCTCAAAGAAAGCTTGTGCTTGCTCTCCATCCCTCCACTTAACTCTGAGCGATGGAAGCTCCATTCAAGCTGGGCCCGTCCTTCTCTCTCAGTGCGTGCCCAAGCAAACAACTGCTGTGATAGCGGACCCACATACCCAAAAGAGCAATTCTCCTCTCCTCATTACCACGAATGTCAGTTCCCTGCCCCTGTGTGATGAACTTCCATTCAAAAAAACCACTTGACCTCTGGCTTCAGGCTTGGAAAATATCCCGGATGTGTCAAGTTGGATTCTAAAAACCATAGAATGAGGCTACTCGCTTCAGTAGAGACCGTTCGAAAGGGAACGCTTTGGTTAATCACATAACCTCGGTTCCCCGAGATAAGGGAACAGGCTTTGCGTAGGCTGCCGTGCTGTGCTATAAGGCTGTACGTGAATCGATGACTGTCGCTTCAGTCGAAAGATTCTGATGAAATGGCACTCAGAGCTGACTTATATAGAGGTTGGCAGATTGATGCACCATTAGTGAAGCTACAGGAATGTGAACAAATCAGGCTTCAGTAACAGAGTAAACCCATTTGATCAAATAGCAAAAAAACCCCTCCATGATAGTGTTTTAATGACTTTGAAAAAAAACAATATGAAGAGAGAGAGACTGATAACGGCAGTCATAGAGAGAAACCATGTCAAATTTTCCGGCCCCCCCCTAGACACTTTATTAGAAAAACCCCCGCATTAGTAAAAAAAAAAAAAAAAAGATAATAATAAATAAATCAGCGATAAACATATGGAAAGAGGTCTGGAATTTACCCAGTAAATACTGTCTCACCAATAAAGTTAAAGAAGTTACATAAAAAACACCCTCACATTAGCGTTAACTAGTTTTTTGTCATTTGATGCAAAGGTAATATGATGCAAAGTACAGTGTTATAAATGTACATACATTAAAAAATGAAAATACAAAAAAACTTTGGAGGATTTACGATGCTGATGACCGTTGAAACGTGTCATCACAGTCTTGTGAAACGGTTCTGTTTACTTCAACTCGACATCAACGGCGTTAGAGAAAAAGGACTCTTATTTTGATGTGTTGTCTTTAAGTCTTTAGACGTAAGAGTCTTTTCTTTTATTAAAGTTCACGTGCGAAATTTGACTTACCTACACCATAAGTTGGCTTGTCAACCGCCATTAAATCGTACAAGAAGAAGAAGAAGAAGAAGAAGATTTGATTTACCTGTCAGCGTTTGAGTTGATCACGTCCACATCAGCATGTTTGCAATAAAGGCACTAAGGAGTTTTTCTCCGGCGACGAAAAATGTTTATTTGCGGAGTAAACAGGCGTTTAGCGTGACTATGTCCAGGCGAGTCTCATTTGTGTTGTCTTATTGTTTTCATTACCTTTCATGTTTTACCATAGTTATGTTTCATCATAGTTGATAGAAATAGTTCATTTTAGTTGCTCCCGTTTTAGTTAGTTATTTATTTCTCTGATGCATGAATTAATCATTCACAAAGGAAAAATAATGCATTTTTACTTATGAATAACACTTTGATTAATTCATACGAAAAGTGATAGGCTAGGTGTTGTTACTAATACATCAGTGTAAAAGTAAAGCTAAAAAGTACCTCTAAAGACATTATGTTGTCTTTTAAAATAAAGCATAACTTTATTTAATATGGTAAGGCAACCTAATAAGCTCGACCAAATAAGCAATCTTATTATTTTATTTTTTCCTGGTAACTTTCTACAGTGATTTATTGTATTCTTTGGTAGACCAGAAAGGAGAGCATTACAGTAGTAGTCAAACCAGTTATTTATAAAAGCTTGCATCAGTCTCTCTGTGCTGCTCAGAGAAAGAAATGACCTCATTTTAGCAATATTCTTCAAATGATAAATGTTTGCTCCTTGACATGGGTAAAGTCCTAATATATTTAGTTTCACTCTGAAATACAGTTAGCAAGTGAGTCAATCAGTAGCATATACAAAGTAAAATGTAATGTTCTTCAAATCGATCCTTGAGGAACCCCACATGACACTTCATAGTGTGTGTCTGAGTTGAAATTTATAGATACAAAAAATACAAAACAAAACAAAAAAACCCTTTCTCAAAGATATGAGAAAGTGATAAAAAAAAAAAAACAATTCCATTGATGCCAACATGTTCACTTAAAGAATCTTGTATATCAGCGGCAGCACATAAATCAAGTAGAACCAGAAGTGAAGATTGTTTCTATCATGATTTGTTGTGATATTATTCACTACTTTTAGAAGGGCTGTCTCTGTGCTGTGGTGTGTCCCAAGACCTGTCTGAAATATCTCTAATTTAGTGTTTGCATTTAAGAAGGGACTTGGGTTGTTAAACGTTTCTCTAAAAATGTAAAAAAAACAAAACAAGGAAGATTTGAAATCAGTCTGTAATTACTGTGTTAAAAAGTTCCCATTGATAGAGGTTTTATTAAATCAGTTTTAAAATCAGTGGCAGAATACAGCAAGGTGTAGGGAGTGATGCACTATAGCAAGGATGTCTTCAGAAAACAAAATTAAAAATAGTTTTAAAAAGGGAGGCTGCATCTGCATCTACCAAGTTAAAATGTTCCAACTTGACAGACATCACTCTGTACACAACATAATGGAAAGTGCTGTAACGAGCTCAAGAATTTAAAGCGGCAGACGCATGTGCGCTTAGAATAAACAGACGATATCGTTCGCTGGTGTGGACGCTAATATCGTTGTCTTTATAGTTATCGTTCTTGGTGTGAACGGGGCTTAAAGCTAAAAAAAATCACAGCTTTTCGGCAACAAGCGGCGCTTGTCCAGACAGCAAATCGGGGCAAAATCGGGGAAAATGTCATGTAGTGTATTCTAGCTGTAATGTGATTTTGCAAACAAAGCTCTATCATGTTATACTGTTATGATCCTTGGTTTCAAAATGTAAAAAAAAATTCTGATGGTTTGTCATTAGAGACGTTGATCTGGTGAACCCATGAAAGAGTGATCTCTGGTCAGTTTGAATGAATTTTATTAACTGCACATGCTTGAAAATTAATTATTTCTAATTGGAGTAGTTTGCCAAACATTGGCTAAAGGTAGTTACATTTACAATTGACCTATCGGTAAGCCCCGCCCCCCTTAGTTGCTGTTGCTTTCTCGGACAAACAAACGGAGTTGCTAACTGTTTCACTATGACAGCTGTCAGTGTGAAAACCTTGTCCCAAGATGTTTTTGATACATTTTGGATACAGATTTACCACCATTCAAGTGGGAATTAAATATGCCATGGAGGGATATCTAAAAGATTTTAAAATAAATATGGTGGGTAACAAGATTAATTTGGAAGCGAGAGTTTACAGATTACAATGCAAGCGAGAGAAGCTTCATTACGGCCGTCATGATCGCAGAACATCCAGGATTCATGTACCGCTGGGTAAGATTACGTTAATTTACTTTTAACCAGTTTAATATGGAGAGGCACTAAAATGTAGACCTCCAGTCCCCGTGCAACTGATACTCAACTGCCATTGGCTCATCTGCGTTTTGAGGGGAGGGGCTTACCAATAGGTCAATTGCTTGGGGAAGTTTTGTGGGCAAAATTCAGTCAATTCAATAGGAATCGTTGCATTTGGGAATTTCGCTTAAGGGCAAAATATTTCCCAACACAGATGATACAGAAAGCTGCTTTGTTTGAAAGTGACTTTTGTGTAAGCTGTACTTCATACACTACTTTTACACTAATGAAGTAATGAATCATTTTGCTAAGCAAGTGGTTTAATTGATTGGGAGTTTCAAAAACTCTCATCACTACTGAACACTGTATAGTACGGTCAAAAGCTGATGTGTTTTGAAATTTGAATCTAACTGATTGAATCATCCAGATCTCATCTCCCCACCACATGTATTCTTGTTCAGTAAGTCGTTTCACTTAGAAATGCGTTATAGTACAAAAGTGATGTCAGTCGCAACTTCCATTTCATGCTGACTGATTGTGACATAATGGCAAATAAAAGATTTTAAAAAGCGCTATTGTTTGGATTAGTTTTGTGTTAAGCTTTGCATGCCTGATGAAGTCTATAGAAAGAACCACTTTTCTTGCATCTTTATGCACACTTAATGTTATACCAGATTTGTGTGTGACAGTCTTTTTCCCTCCCTAGGGCCACATCTTTGCAGAATAGAGTTGCTACTCAGTGCCTGCAGCTTCACGGTGGATTCGGCTACATGTGGGACTGTCCGATAGCCAAGTGAGTAACAGTTACTGAGAAGTGTACCATCTGCACTGATGGGTCAACCTTGCACTTGTAACCAGAATGCAGTGTTTGTTCTGTGACAGTGATTGCATACAGTGGTTAAAGTGATAGTTTACCCACGAATGAAAATTCTGTCATCATGTATCCTCATGTCATTTCTAACCCAAATGAAGTTCTTCCATGAAACACAAAAGGAGAAGTTTAGAATGCCCATGCTGCGGGAATGTGATTGTTGAAGTATGAACAATGTAAATTGCGTAAATGCGAGAAAAAATGCTGCCTTTTCAAATGCATTTAAATACCATAACTTCCAACAGCACTGCACAAGCTTGCAGTGCCATCTAACAGTGAACACCCAAGCGTACGCCAAGCAGCAAATGCTAGTAAATATTGGCACTGGCGAGTGTACTGTATGAAACGCTGATAGTTGGTCTGTTTCAGATTGAAGTGCGGCACTGTGTTCTTTTACACGTGAGCAACGTGTGATGCAGTGTTTTTAGTGGCTCGGAGCAGCTAATGTGAATTTTAAAACACAACACGCTCCAACCGTCTTCCCAAGTTTGTAATCGTTTATGCTGTAAATCTGTTGTCAACAAAAGAGAAGGTCCAAGTTCTCCTAGCAGTTTTCCACCAAAATAAAAGCTGAAAGCTGTTCAACATTTGAAAGCAAAGAAATTGAGACAGCCGTTAATATTGTAATTTTACTGTTGATCTGTAAAAATAAAATAATAATTATTATTAAATAGTATTTTTAATGTAACAGTATAATAGTACTGCAATATTAATACATGTATTGATTTTTTATAATTTATATAATAATAATAATAATAGTAGTAGTTTCATACTTTTTGTCACTTCAGTACTTTTTGACATAGAGGGGTACCCCTTTAGCATAATTTTTTGACATGCAGGGTCCTCCATTGCTTTAAATAAAACACCTTTGACGTCAATATGCAGACACAAAAGGCTTTGGGAATTTTATCGTCATGAATATATTATATATATTGGGTAATAATTGTGCCATTATTGCATATATGTTGGGGTGCGATTTATACATTTTTTTCAATTTAAACCGTCACAAAAATGTTACTTACATTTACATTACATTACGCTATTTACACATTTTTTGAGCACGTAACTCAACCCCTACACCTAACCATTTGTCAATATAAAACAGGATATAACCGGCAGATACAACAACAGGGACAATTTATTATTTAAGTCTTCCAAGGCAAAACGATTGATTGATTTGTGAGAGGAACAGACGCGATCACCGTCTCCATCTGCCGTAAAGCTCAGATCTTGTGTGCAGTCTGTGCACAAATTAAACAATTACATCAGCTTTGGTTGTGAAATGCCATTGGCTCTTGTTTGTCTTGTCACCGATCGTGTCATGCTAATGTTCGAGAGTGTCTTTTTGAATGATATGATTACGGTATATCAAGTTTTAAATATGGATAAAGGTCTAAGATGGATGAATGCACTTTTTTGGGCTTCAAAATCTCAAACCCCATTTACTGCCATTATAAATCTGGGAAGAGCAAGAACTTTTTTTTAAATGTAACTAATAATTGTATTCGTCTGAAAGAAGAAAGTCATATACACCTAGGATGGCTTGAGGGTGAGTAAATCATGGGGTAATTTTCATTTTTGGGTAAACTGTCCCTTTCAGGGAGCGGGATCATTTTCAGTCATTAAAACCTTATGATTTACTCTGTTCTTCGCATAAAGATATCGTATGGCTTCAGAAGACTTGGAATGCAACACAACTTGTTTGTAGGCTAATACTTTATTAATACATTTTTTTTGGGTCAGTTTTTGCAATAAATACCTGTGACTGTTCTTTTATTTGCCTGTTATGTGTTTTATATTAAAGGGTAGGTTTAGGGTAGGGGTGGGGTTAGGTGCTCCAAAATATCTATGAAAGTACAAATGCATGCAAAACATTAAATGCGTCTTGATCTGACGCAAACAACTGAGAGCAATGGAGTACGCTGCACATTGAAAAGTGACGCTAAAGGGGTACCCTGAGTGTTAAAAAGCGACGCTAAGGGGTCCTGACCAAGCGTCAATGGCCCTGTCCCAAATGGCACCCTAAACCCTCATGAACTTCCTCTGAGTCCACACTTTCCTGACGTAATGCCGCTTTGACTGTCGGGTAGAATTCAGCTGCGTAGCTCACAGGGTTGCGGCCTCAGCAGAAGTGTGCATCGAGGGCGCATAGCAGCCGGAAAGTGAGCGCTCGCGAGCACCCTTCTGAAAGCTAAAATGACGAATGGGACACTCTACGGTCTTGTGGACTTAAGTGACACACGCACGCAGCGGCCATTGTAAGTCCTCAAGACCGAAAGTGCACATGAAGTGTGCCATTTGGGACAGGGCCAATTGGGAATGAGAGTTGGGAATGAGAATTTCCTTGACTGTTATTCTGGTGTCCAGCAGAGGGCGAGTTTCTCTCAGCTCTGCACAGCAACACCACAATATCTCTCACACTCTTTAAATGGAGCTAAAACTGGGTTCATTTGAATTGTCATTTGATTAGTCACTCTTGATAACTGCAGTCTGTTAGTTGGTATATACTTGTATATTTTGTTGGCAGCAGATGTACCCTGTGCAGGTGTAAAATGCCTCTTTCAGAACCTCCTGGAAGTCTTTAATCTGCTGGTGTTTTAATGCAATATAAATATAGCTTTAGAGGTTAGCTCATCCCAAAATGAGATAAAAATATAATATATATATATAAAATATGTGTTCCACAAAAAAATTAAACCTGTTTTTTTGGACCATTAAGTGTATATAACGTTCATGACAATGAAGCATATTTTCTCCCCAAATTCTTATTTTTTTAAATGACAGTTGAATAGATTTATTGTCCTCATTACTAGAATGTAAAAAAGTATATATTATTTAAATTGTGAATTATTCATAGATATTTGAAGCATCTCTTATGTGTTACAGTAATGAGAATGAATATTTTTCATAATGAGAATTTGAGGGGAAATGTGCTTGCCATAAAAATGTCACCATGTAAAAAAAAAATCTTAATTATCCTAAAAATAGGCTTCATTTAATATAATTTTGAGGTGAAATATGACCTTAACATTCTTGAGATTCACCCAGCCAGACTTTCAGTCTTGACTCATAAATAAAATGCATTAGAAACATTTTAATGGTTGTCTTATGTGCTGTCTTTCAGGGCTTTTGCAGACGCCAGAGTTAAACCCATCTTGGGAGGAACCAATGAGATCATGAAAGAACTAATCTCACGCAACATCGTTAGTAAAAAATAAATGCAGGAAAAAAAGAAAATTTAAAAAAATGGAGCGGGAGTTTCACTGATTGTTTATCTCAGATGAGTTATTCAACACATACTAAAAGTTAATGTCATGTTAAAGTCTGCTTATATCATAGGATGTCTGCAGAGAGAACATCTGTTTCTGTTCTTCTGTGATTACACTGTATGTATAGATATGTTAAGCAACATTTGTTTTCCAGGTGAACAGTTTGCACCACTAATTTGCAGGGTTTGTTGTACAGGGTTTTTTTGTTGTGAAGTTCAGATACTTTTGTTCTGTTTTGACTGTTTGATATGTGAATACCTGCTTTGTATGTACTAATAAATCCTTATAAAGATATTTCTAAAGATGGCCCATATGTTCTTTCATCTAACAGTGTGATTCTCTTTTCTCCTAGGACACCTTTAGGATACTAAAATCAGTTTGTAAATTTTAATCATGCACTGTTATGATTTGTGTAAACAAAGAGAGTCTGTCTAAGTGTGTGTGTAAGTTTATGTGCGGTTGAGTCTCTGGCTGGCTGGCGTGTTCATAGTGAATCATGGAGCAGAGGTGGGTGGTCTGTGAGAGAGTTAGTTGGTGGGTGTTATAAAGAGATTAAAACCAGAGTGTTCAACTCTCTCTCTCCATCCCGCCCTCTTTCTGTCATGGGTGTAATTATAGAGCAGTTTTCCTTTTATTCAAAGATATTCAAATATAGAGCCGCACTATGAAAGTTCAGAGTAACTATAGATTAGACAGAGGAGAGAAAATCGTCTTTCGAAAGCAAGTTTGACTAACGGTCAGAAGATCAAAGTCATGATTCACAAATGAATCGCTCTTTTGAGCTGATATTTCTAATGATTCAAGTGTTTTAAAAAGCGTTCGTGAATCACTCTTTTTTTTTTTATGAGGGAGAACAAAATGTAACCAAGTAAAAATACTGGAACAATAATCACACCAAAAACAACATTTAAGACAATTTTTCATCCTACACTCTAAATAATGCTGGGTAAAATAGGGACAAACCCAGCAATTGGGTTGTTTTGACCTAGCGATTCGGTTGCTACCCAGAAGGTTGTGTTAAACATTTAACACAACCGCTGGGTCAAAACAACCCAATTGCTGGGTTTGTCCCTATTTTACCCAGCACTGGGTTGTATTTAACCCAGCATTTTTTATAGTGTTATGGGAACAATTTTTTATGACAACAATAATTTATTTCACCAACGTACTTTACTACACCCAGTGTTGGGCTCGTTACACCAAAAAATTAATTTATTACTCGTTACTAGTTACTCTTTTCAAAAGTAGTATCACTCTAAAAAATGCAACCCAACTTTGGGTCAAATATGGACTAACCCAGTTGTTGGGTTAAATCTTTTTATTACATTTTTAACCCAAAAGTTGGGTTAGTCCATATTTGACCCAAAGTTGGGTTGAAACAACCCAGCATTTTTTAGAGTGTACTTATTACTTTCTGGCAACAGTAATTAGTTACACTACTAGTTACATTACTTTTCCTTCACGTCCCACAGATGTTGTAATTGTGTATCTTCCCCATAAAATTCTTCTAAAATGTCATAATTTGACCAAAATCTACATTGGATCGCAGTCAGAAGTTATTACAAACACTCAATGGTGATTGATAGTGACTTTTTAGTAAACATGTTGTATTAATTGTCACGTGTAGCTTGAAGCTAATTGTTTTATCAGATAGTTATAATTTATCTGTTACCCACAGGCCTATATGATTATATTTCATGAAGTATTTTATCAAAAGAAATCACATAAGTTAATAAGATTTTTAATTATAGTAATATGATTTATATCTGGATCAGAGGTATGTGGTTGGGCAAGCCACGTAATGCCAGAGTAAAGTAATGCCACAACTTACACAACTGTGTTCAGATCACCTTTTCTCCTGACACAATCAGTGTAATGGCAATGTTTCCATGCCCTGATTGTAAGCTTTTCCATATTCCAAGCTTTCCCGATACACTGGTGACTTCACGTGACAATTATGAAAATAAATCTAGGAATTGTTGGATTTCAAATCAGTATAGGGGTTGAGGCATCAAAAGTAACTAAGTAACGAGCTGTTTCATGGATGGTTACTGTAATATTATCTTGAAATCTTGGTTACACTTTATTTTAAGGTGTCCTTGTTACAGTGTAATTATACATTTAATTAATGAGTAATATTAATTAACTACATGTACTTACTATATGGTTTTAGGTTAGGATTAGGGTCTGGCTTAGGGTTACTTGCATTATGCATAATTAATAGTTATTATAATAGTACATGTAACGTGTATCAAGGACACCTTCAAATAAAGTGTTACCGAAATCTTAATAGTAATTAGTCACACTACTAGTTACTGCCAAAAGTAATATTATTACTGTAACTAATTACAAGTAACTATAGTCAGGGCCGTTTCTAGCCAATTTGACGCCCTAGGCGAAATCCCTATTGCCCCCCCCCCCCATTTTCTTCAAATTCTTTTCAGACACCAGTTGCTTGTCACATTCAAATTGGTTGTCATAGTAACGACACTTATTTGCGGAGATTCAGAGTTCCACAAATCTGAATGCATTATTTGCAAATTGACTGTTAAGATAAACATTTTGCACAATTTAGTATCTGTAATATCATAATGTTGCCACTAGATGCCTGTATAGCCCTAGTGGCTAAGACATTGCACATAATTTACACATAAATCACACATAAATTAATTTTATTACATTTTGATTGGGATACTATATACTATACTACTACATATTGTTTAGATATTATCAATGGCTACTTTTGTGTATCTGTTTTTTGTTAAATTTTTTTGTTGTTTCTTGAAACATTGATTTAAAGTGTCAGTTATTGCATTATTATTTCAGTCAAACCTATAAAACCCCTTTGTTACCCCAAACTACATGTAAAAGCTTTATCAGTGGCATAAAAGTAACCAATGCAGCTACTTAATCATTTGCTACTCATTAACGCGTTAACCTCCCCTTTAAATAACGTGATGCTCTGCCCTCTATGACGCTGCTCCCATTAAGCGCTGTTGGAAGTGAATGAATTGATTCAGCATTTCGACACATCCGTAAGGATGCATTTAACTCGACAAAGCAGTCTAATAAAGGATGTATTGATCTCGTGAATTAGCGAATTTTACTATACAAATGTTTTTTAATTGGATGTTAAAGTTTATATGGGAATATTACATGACACGCTGATCCTTTAACAATGCATTGGCGCAAAAAACGCACACCTTTTGGACAAATCTGCCACAAATATTTGGACAAATGTGCCACAAAAGTGCCACAAATACTGCCTAAACAAAATACTGATTTTGTGCACTTTATTTACTGTACCAATATTTTAAATTGGCCTTTGAACTTAGCTTTATTGCATGGCAAAAAAAAAAGTGTTACCTTGCCAAAGCACTGACAGAGCCCACTGATGTAATGGCGTTGTTGAGCGCTCCAAATGCAAACTTTGCATGCAACAATCAGGCAGCAATTGACAGCATTCTGATCTAGTGGCATACAGGCATCGTCAGATTGACAGTACTCTAGCCCAATAATGTTGGGGGATCCAGTGGGGGCGGCAGTCATATTTCAGGGTGAACATGCCACTCTTTATCACAACCCTGCTAAAAGTGCCAGTGCACTCATTGGCGCCCTTTCAGCTGGTGGCGCCCTAGGCGACCACCTAGCTCGCCTATGCCCTGACTATAGTTACTGCCCAACACTACACCTCACAGCCAGTGAAAACACCTTTGTGTGACGAATCAAACCATCAGTTTCTAATCGATTCAAATCATTTAAACGAACTGATTCATTTAACGAGTCAGTCTAGCCCTATGATATTAAAATAATAATAATAATAATAACTTTTCCCCATGGAAGTCTGTGGTTTCCATGCAAAATTGTGCTGCTTTTAAAGTGTTGCTGCCGGTTGATTTATAAGTTTTTTTCACCCGCGGGTTTAAGGTTTGACATATTGCAAATCATATTTGATTGAAATGCTTGTATTGAACCAATAACAAAACTGTGCTACTGTGTGTTAAGTTTTGTAAAGAAGAGCCACTGGCATAGAGAGCCTTTGAGCTGCGTTTATGATAGTAGTTTTCAGTTTGCATAAGAGTGACTGTATATTAATGTATTTTAGTTATGGGAATAGCATATTTTGAGTTTTGATATTTGGGATGATCATTGGGTTATTTTTGAATGGTCATATTTGGGCTAGTTTTGTTATGCAAACCTGGCAACCCTGCGCTTCCCCACAGCGTTGATCTGCGCTCTGCCATTCATCTTACTAAGGCTCCCCTGTTAGTGCACACTGTGAGGGGGTGTTGAATGTGTGGGTTGATTTGTAGCTTGTTAATGCCCAACAGTCTTTCTGTTCTTTAATACCACAAATATTTCATTTCTGGGCGACCCAACCCAGTGTGGTGAGCTAAATTTGGGCTCTCAGTCGCACATTCTCGATCTGTGAAGCCACTGTGTGGGAGATCCTGAGCTGTTATAAAAATTAGTGCATTCCTCATTAGCAAGCCTAGACAGAATCTGCTTATGCATGTCACTTTTTCTGTGTTAGTTTTTGGGGGATAATTTGTTCCCCCAAAAAGTTTTTTTTGTCCATACAATAAAAGTCAGCTGGGCTCAAAACAACACCAGAACCCATTGACTTTGGGGGAAAAAACGCTTTGAGGCATCTTTTGTGTTATCTTTCAATCTTAAGCAGTTTAAAAATATCTTTAAGCAATTAATGGTATAGTTTAGTTCATTCTCCAGAAATGGGTCACTGGCAAAACATCTGCTTTATTACTAAGTGCAACAGTCGGCTTCCTGAAGTAAAATCAAATTTTCTCCATAGGGAAATTGATTTTTAATGATAACTTATAAACTTTTAAAGACAGACCTACTGGTTGTTAATCAATGGCATATGCTTTTATTAAAGTCATCTGTTCACATTATTAAAAAAAAAAAAAAAAACTGTATTTAATGCTGTACAGAAACGCTGTACAGAAAATTCCACCAATCAGAGAGAGTCATGGTGAGCAAATCACGCCAAAAGAGCTTGCAGTGAACGCTCACAACCCATGAATTATATCAAAATTCCTTTTTATTTGTATATATAAGCATATTTGGCAAACAACAACAACTTAAAAAAATATATTGGTTCTATAGATATAATCAACAATTTTAAATGAATTATTTTATGTTTCTCAATTGTTTTTAATTTGATTGTTATTCACAAGGCTTTGTGTGATTGCAGTTCTTTCCCTCAATAAAGGTGTTAAATACAGTGTAAATGTGTGTAATGTTGTGATTCACCTTTTAACTGGTTGGCTTGGTTCATGGCTTATAATGCATTAACAAAGATTTTTTTTTTAAATTGGAAAAAATGAATGGAAAAAAATACTTAAAAAATCAATGTCGCTGAAAGTATGTGGGCACTGATATATAGTTATAGTTATATATATAGGTTGACATAAATGTTTATATACTGTATATATGTTCGGTTTTATTTTCTCATAATTTTGAATGCTTTCAATGGAGAAAGAAGCTTTTGCACCACATACTGTAATCGTGTAGTTACAACATCTACCAGCAGGGACTAACTGGACCAAGTTTACTAGCCAAACCTTGACCCCTTGGCTCGTACACCAAGGGATTTTGACCAGTGAGTGCTTTAGTCACTTTTAAAAGTGGATGAATGGCAAGTAATACAGGATATGTTCACCAGATGTTTGTCATGAAAGCGTCTTTGTCTTGAATTTCATTTCTGTCTTAAAGCTTTTTTAAATCTGGTCTTTCAGATACATTCAATTGACTGTCCTCTTCTTTTTGTGTTCAGAAAAGAGGAATTAAAACTCTATGTTAGTAGAAAAGGAAGTTTTAAAACTGTCAGACATGAATGGTGAGCCCTCTTCTCTAATTTAAAAGGATCTGCTTTATATTTTCAAGAACTTCTTTGTGTTGTATGAAATCTGTCTTTAGTTGTGGTTGAATAGAGTGATTTAACTGAACTCCCATTAGTCACATAATCTAAAGCTGCATTCACGTCATGTTAGAATGATCGTATTTGCAAGTTGTGCGCACGAGTAATAATTACCAGCGGGAAACAGGGCTTGTCAATTGTTATGTCAAGAATTATGGCAGAAGCAGATTGTTATTGATCATAATACGTTGTACTTCTGAATGTTGATGATACAATTAAAACTTACAAAGACGTATAGTGTATGAGCTACGTGTCATCTGAAGGTTTAGATCCAGTCACTGTCCCTTCACTGGAGCTACTCCAGACAGTTTTTTTATGTCTACATACGACTCAAACGCTCTGCTTTTTCCTGAGGTAAAAGCTGTCGTCAGTTAATTAAGTTTTAACATGAAATTGCACCTCAATTGAACTATTGTGATGTCAAATGCGATAAGACTTTGCCGTTTTGGCCATATTTGATATTTACCTTAGTTCCTGTCACTTTGTTTAGGTGATAGTCACAAATAGAAAGTCTTGACTTAAATTGCATATTCATACATATACCCCCGATTTCACAGACAAGGCTTAAGCTAGTCCCAGACTAAAATGCATGTTTGAGCTGTCTCAACTGAAAATATCTTGCTCTGACTTATCTTAAAATATGTCGGTGTCATTGTTCGGTGTCAAGATGCACACCTGTAATGTTTTCTTCTAAGGCATTTTTGTAAAAGTTGCTTAAATATCTTAATTTAACTAAGGCCTAGTCCTGGCTTAAGCTAAGCCCCGTTTGTGAAACCGGGCCATAGTGTTCAAGCCTCTACTGTAAGGACATTTTGAGACTCCCACCTATAAGTAAATGCTGTTGTCAATCCCAAACACGGATAGTGTGAACGTAGCCAAGGTCATCAAAGATGACCCTGTAGAGTTATTCTAGTTAATCAAACATGCTGAGTAGAATAATGTTGCATTCCATTTAACTCATCCATTCAATTTCCCACTTGGAAAATCAGAATAAATTTGCTTTCTAAATTGCAACAGAATGCTATATGGTCAGGGAAAAGATATTGAAGTTGAAATATCCCACATCTGGCTTTGTATGGAACACGGCATACTATTCTAACTGGCTAAATAGTGTGGACCAATCAAACACAGATCAATCACAGTAGCTGAAATGACAAAATGACACTACAGGAAGTTCATATGGATCGTTTAATGATAATAGTGCTACACTGGCTTTGTATGGAACACGGCATACTATTCTAACTGGCTAAATAGTGTGGACCAATCAAACAGATCAATCACAGTAGCTGAAATGACAAAATGACACTACAGGAAGTTCATATGGATCGTTTAATGACTATGATAATAGTGCTACATTCTGGGGTCACTGAACAGGCTTATGGAATAGTCACATTTCTCTTCTGCATGTACGTATACACACATTTACATATTCTGAAACATCAGGATCTGGAAAAACTAAGCACAGGATTATGGTAGCTGCTGTGACACGGAGTCATTACAAAGGCAAAAAACAGAAGACCAAAACCCCAAAGTTTATTTACAATCTTTCTGCTGCACTTCAGTTATGTATTTATTTTTGGTGTATGCTCTGTTCAGCAAAGGTTTGCACCGTTTCTTCTTTTAAGCTCTCAATGTTTTAGGGATGGTTCATCCAAAAATATATAATTTTCATCTTCATTTACTTGCCTTTGTCTCATTCTAAACCTGCATGACTTTATTTCTCCTGAAGAATCCAAGAGGTGGTGCAAAGAAAGTGAATGGGGACAGACTCTGTCAAACTTTAAAAATGACAATGATATTCGAAGCAGTTCACATTCACATTGATTCACATTCAAATGTGTTGTGAGAACACATTCTGTCTGGTTTGCCATCAGTAATACCAAATTACATTGTTTTTTTTTGCATCTTTCATAACTCATTGATTTGCACCAAATTTTGTTATGTTTTAAAATTTGTTAGAACACCTCGATAGATTATGCTAAACATCTCCTTTGTGTTCCACAATAAAAATGAAACCATACAGGTTTGGAACATCATGAGATCGAGTAAATGGCAACAGAATGTTCGTTTTGGGATGAACTATATCCCTTTAACTTTCGAGTAGATTAATTGGACATCTTAACTGTTTCTTATAGATGTACAGAAGAAAGCTAAGGTTGCATCGCTAGGCAATTCGTAAAGGATAGGTAGGTCAAATTTCATACAGTGCATGTAAAGGAGCTCGTAATTTCAAACGTTCCTGCAATTGCACACAAAGGACAGGTTTTCAGGACACCAATTCACTCAAGTTATCCACTTAAACAGATTTTTAATCTGCATTTGGTTGACCATCCCTACCAGAGTATGTGAGCGGAGTGAGAAGTGGAGTAGCATAATTTTTTTCGACTGGAGCGAGGAGTGGATTTTTTGAAAATCGGAGCATTGTGGTTTTCACTCACTCTGGGAGCGCTCCACTACCGCTCCATCACGAGTACATTTAATGCCAACAGCCCATAATATAACTGCATTTTAGGAAGAATTCACGCATTAAACATCATTAGTTAGCTTGACAGATATCCCAGATAGCACACGTACGTCTGCAAGATGTCTGTTAAAGATCACTTCATCTTGAAAGCATCTGCTGTGTACAAACATCTGATATACATCAAGATGTCAGTTTTACATACATTCTAAATCATAAACATCTTAAAGACATCTTCTAAATGTCAGTTTGACATCTGATAGGAAACGTCCTATAGAAGTATTGCAGATGAGCAAACACTAAAAAATAAGTCTTGCAGATGTCAAATAGACGTCTCTGTGATGTATGTTTATCACTCAAATCAGAAAGAAGGTGAAGGTTATAATGACAGCGATGGACGAGTGCGGGAGGTTATATCTCAGGCATGTTTGTTTGTAGCATGATGGGCACTCAATATTGATTGGGTGAATTTACGTTTTAAACATTTTATTGTACAGGTAGTTAATCTCCGCTCTAAACTAATGTGCTGCTACATTGTTGATTATGCACACACAACACACAAGCTCGCACATAACGTACAGATCGTGAGCACATATAAACATTCAGGAGTGCAGAAAAGTATTGTCAACGCTGTCCTGTGATTTATCAGCTTAAAAACGTAAAAGTTACAACATATTCTTTCTGTTTCTGAAGTAACTACAAACATCAGCTTCGCCTGAGTAGAAAGACGCTGCACAGACAAGTGAGTTAAACAGTCATTTAATATAGACTTCGGCTAATTGTAGTGTTTCAATAAACCACAATAAATCTATTCTTCTAGTATTGTGTATTTATTATTCATTTAATATAAGGTCTGAACAGAACTTTAATATTTCAAAACATAGGCTTCTGAAGTATTTTAGCCACCAATTTCATCATGGAGCGAAGGCGGAGCGGTGTTTCTGATCAGTTGAGCGACGAGCTGGAAATGGTGAACCCAAAACGGAGCTGGAGAGGAGTGATTATTGAATGCTAGGAGCGCGGAGAAGAAATTGTTGCCGCTCCACTCTGCTCACATACTCTGATCCCTACAGGTTGGGCAACAATCACATCATCAAGCTATCATGACTGCCTGAATTTCAAACAAAAACCAAAGAACACAAGTTGCGTAAAATCCTGCAGTTCAGTTCCCAGTAGCCTGATGGAGTCTCATCCGACTAATTGTGAACTGGAGGTTAAAGTGTGCCCTCATCTAGGAATTTGTTTATCCCATCACAGATCTTCCTCAGGTTAAGTCTGTACTCTTCAGACGGGCCGTACAGCTCGGTCAGGAAATCCACATCTGCGAAATGGTTGAAAACGTGGTCGATCCGCGCGTGGGAGCGCATGGTCAAGTGCTGCTCCACCAGCTCATGGAGAAGGTCCCTACATTCCATCAGCAGCTCAGAAAGGATGCCACGGTCGAATGTGTACTCCACCTCGTAAAAGCTCACCACTGTCATGGCCGCCTGGTTCATCTTCTTTTTGAAGCGTTCGACGGTCTCCATCTCGTCAGGACTGAATTGGTGGTTTCGATAGAGAATGCCAATCTTCAGGGCGATCTTGATGACATCTTTGATGATCTTGTGGGCTTTTTTCTTGCTCTTGGTATATTCACGACTGGCCTTGTAGAGTTCGTCCAGAATCTCGCTGCTGGTATCGTCCGTGAGAAGGTTTGCCACGGCCATGGTGGCCATTTTACTTAAGATCTTCTTTTGGGCCTGAAGGGCTAAACTCTTGGAGTTGAAGCTCTCTTGCCCTATACAAACAAAGAAAAAAGTAAAGTTAACCACTCCAATAAATGTTTTCCCCTCTCACATAAGTTAGTTTGAATGGCAACAATTTTTCCGTAAATGCGCTGCAGCGTTTTGAGTAACCATGTCATGGGCAGTTTAACAGACATCGCTGTCAATATAATACCATGCTGAAAGACTTCAAATATAAAACATTCCATCTGTCTTTCAAAAATATTTTGCTTAAAGAAGTGTGGATGTTTTTCTCAACCTTTATTATTGTGGTAACCTCTATTCAGTTCTTGTTGAATTAAATATTCTAGCATTTTTTAAAGACTGATACATTCCTTTGATGTTGAATTCTGTATCTCAGTCCATCTTCACTCTTTTCATTTTAAATCTGAATGAAATGAGGAAGAAAAGTTTTTTATTAACATAGTATTGATTATTAACATAGTAGTATTGATTTTATTTTATTTTTTTTAAGTTGAGCTGATTTACTACAAAACAAGCATGAAAAAGTAGATGGAGAAATAAGAGTGCTTAGTGACATCAGAAAAAAATAATAATAATAATTTCAGGCTGAGCAAGTTTTATTGGAAATATAATCTACGTATTTATCAGGTTGTGCAGTTATAAAAGTTATTTAGAAAAGGTTTAGCATCACATTGGCCAATGCAACTGATTTTTATGTAATGGAATGACATTTACATTTTTTAAAAGGGAATTTATTGAGCCAGTGTAGGTGTGTCACCGTAACCGTATGTGTGCAAACGGATGGCAGCAAAGCTGTTGATTTACTAATGATTTATACAGTGTCTAATGGACAGTGATAATATTAGCACAAGCTGTTAGTCAGACTGGAGAGACTGTGCTGTTTGACACACTGTGGGCAGTACCCAGAGTTCCTCTGGGTGTGGGAGAGCTTTCATTGTGAGGTTTGCTGTCTCTCTGATCTGGTGTTGTAGAGGTGGAAACTGCACGTTCAATAACTCAATAATACGATTTGAGCCAAAAATAGGAGAATGAAAAGAAATGGGTTGCATTCAGGGAGAGTTTATAAATCTTATGTGGGATTTCTTGACAACTAATATGAATATGAATAGTGTTTCCTACAGAGTTTTTTCCCCCTTTCACCATGCGCAGTATATGGATTTGAATCCATATGAAATTTGATAATTTATTAAATGTATATTTTTTAACAGCAATGTATTTATACTTGAACATATTTTAATATTATATAATGAAATATAATTTATTACAAAGCAATTGTGGTTTGAACAATTTTAAGCAGGTTTAGAACAGTTCTCGCTTCACTTTGATTCAGATGTCACTGAAATTCACTATGCTTATTCAATAACCATTCTGACAGAATGTTAGTTAATTTAGTGAATGATTTTTTTCTGACTGATTCAAACCATTTTATTAAAATAACCAACTCATACAAGTCATTTGTTGGTGAATCAGACTACACTGTTCAGGTTGTGTGTTACTTTTTTGCGTGCAACCCCTAAAGACAAAAAAGACGTGTTTTATTACCATTCAGTTTCATTTTATTTTTTATACAGTTCAGAATACAAGCTAAAAAATTCTGGGATATTTCTTGCCATGGCAATATAGATCCAGCAGGGGTGAAGAGCAGTAAAGGAAACACTTGTGTACTGTTTATTACTTTCTGAGGAAGTACACACTCAAATGCCTCACAGAAATATTTTTTAAGAGCACTCATGGTAGCGTGCTGCAGAAATGTTTTCCGTCTAACCATGTTCCTCTTTTTGTACATGTTTGTGCTGTATTTTTGCATCATCACAATAGACTTTTACATATGAGTTTGAATCGACCAGAAAGTATGTTTTCGATGTATGTTATCTAAAAAAAAAACTGTTTGTGTGTTATTAGTTTAGTCAGATTGTGTTTTAGACCCCATTTTATGAGTAATAACTCCAAATATTCCCAAAGGGATCACAGGCTTATTTCAGTTAGGATGCTGCCTTAGAAAAGTAGCTGCTGATGTAGGCAATAGACAACAAGGCAGCTTGCTAGGTTTGGGAACAGAGCAATGGTAACCCTATACGTCCATCATGATGTTCAATATCTCAGAGTTTTGGGAGATGAGCGTGATGGCACAGGGAGGAGGGAAATGTTTTGCCATGTTTATCTGTAGGAGGCATGGGCAATCTGAGAGCAAATTTTATTTAGATACCTCCTAGTTCAAATGACATACTACAGACGTGATTAACAGTACAGAAAAAAAATGCAGAAAATCTGTTTCTTCCTGTACTCCTCTGCAGAGAGCTGTCATTCTCGTTTACTGCCTCACACAAATCACTGTTATATGTCAGGGGGATGGTCTGGAAAATACGTCATTTGGGAATGCCACTGAATGCCACAGAATGGCACTTGAATGCCACACAAATGCCCGACCCGGGCTCCAGTCTCTCTTACTTCATGTAAAGAGAGCCAGAGTGAAGTTGACCTCTATGCGCACACGTCCGGCTGCCAGGTGAGATGGTGTGACCTCGATCTGATCGTGGAGGCATGACCTTTAGCTAGTGTCTCTGACAGGAATGATGATGTTCACTCTGAATGACAAACTGGTTTATACAATTGCTGCTCCTGTAGCTCAGCTTGTAGTGCATGACACTAGCTGCAATGAGGTCATGGGCCTGATTCTCTAGCATACAGTGGGGCAAAAAGTATTTAGTCAGCCACCAATTGTGCAAATTTTGTTATTGACTAAATACTTATTTTCCACCATAATTTGCAAATAAATTCTTTAAAAATCCTACAATGTGATTTTCTGGATTTTTTTTTTCTTCTCATTTTGTCTCTCATAGTTGAGGTATACCTATACCTAAAATTACAGGCCTCTCATCTTTTTAAGTGGGAGAACTTGCACAATTGGTGGCTGACTAAATACTTTTTTTCCCCACTGTACTTCTAAAGAGTTTTTATTTTTTATTTTTTTACTGAAATATACTTTTAAGTTTACAATTAAATGAAAATGTATTATTGTTTAATTTTAAATAAAATAATTTAAATGCTCATTTTAAATGTATTAATTTTATATTAAATACAATTTGTTGAAATTTTGCGTGTTTTCTTACCCACTTAGGTCAAACTTAAGTACTTCTCTATAGATAATTTCATAATAGCTTATACTGCCTTTGAAATATAGTTAAAGTGTACTGTTGAATGCATTGACAAGTATTTATTGTAAACTAAAATATACTTTAATGTCATTTCTATTGAAACTTGTATGTCATGTATTTGTGTATGTTTGTAATGACACATTTATTACAATTTAGTAAATTTAAAATATAATCTTTAAATGGAATATCATGATCAAGTATTTGACATGTGCTTTAGTATGTTAGTTAACACATCAAAAGAAATATACTTCTTTAAAGAAGAGCAAACGATTATTAAAACAATGATTTAACATGTACTGTAAGGTAAAACTTTTAGTTTGACATTATTACAAACTGCACATTTTAAAAGTGTATTAAAGTGTATGAAATCACAGTCCGATGGCACCTATATCGGACCAAAAGGTCACTTTAGAGTCGTCGATTAAAGGGGCAGGGTCTCGAGTAGGAAATACTGCTGCTGCACATATAACATATACTGTATGAAATTACCCCATATAAAACATACATAAAATTACCCTGTAGCAGATCTATACAGGTGGAGCTGGGGAGTTGGAAGGTGGAGGGCAAGTATTTGAATGTTCAGCAGCAAGCTCATTGGCTGCTGATGCGAAAAGAAACCAATCAGCTGTGCCATGTTAATGATGATGTAATTATATCAGATTGAGTTATAATCTATGGATCTGCGAGTTTCATGACAGACTAAACACAGACTATAAAAAGCAGTGCTGTTTTGTGAATATATATATATGTAATGTATATATATATTGTCATATATTTTATGTTCCTGTGGCTCAGTGGTAGAGCATTGTGTTAGCAGTGCAAAAGGTTGTAGGTTCGATTCCCAGGGAACACACATACTGGTAAAAATCTATAGCCTGAATGCACTGTAAGTCGCTTTGGATAAAAGTGTCTGCTAAATGCATAAATTATTATTAATAATTATTATGTTGCTGTGCTGGCATTTGTGTTTCCAGTGAAGAGATCTTGGTTGGCATCACTTAAAGGGTTTATATTATAAAAAAAGGATGTTCCTTAAGAAATAAATGATGCACTAGATCAACATACTGGTCAATACATTGTCCTAAACAGGTGTGACACAATACATTTTCAGCAACAAGTAATTTATCTTTTTTGTGGCATCAACAAACACCAGACCAACCTGACACTGACCCACTACAGGCATTTCTGCTCTTTCTGCTCTCTGGGCCATAAAGTTATCAGGGGCTTTAGAGGGTCATGCAGGTAAAAACAGAAGAAAAAAAAATGCTATCTGAAAGTGTGCAAGAGGAGTTCACTAATAATGAATTTCAGTCAGTCACTGAGAGTGTTTATGTGCATGAACTGTCTGTGTTGGTTTAACATAGATTCACTGAAGCAATTATGCAAAACAGGTAAATATTTTCCAAAATAAATGTACACTGAAGATAGTTAGCACGTCGCAGTTCTCCTTTTCACAGGCCGATTCTCACTGCTAAATTGCAGAGGATGCTGTCGACTATCAAGATATGGCATATGACAGTATTCTCCATTATCTGATGAAAAACAGCCCTTGAATTATTGATCACATTATAATGTACACAAAACTGTTCACCATTTGCTTTCCATTGACAATGTTTATTGAAAATAAATGCCTTTACGATGTGATACGAGATTTGAAAAGGGAGGAAAAAAAAGTACGGCAAAAGCCATTGACACGCACTTATCCATCTGCACCACTGGAGCTGATGTGTCACAGCAACTTTTAACTAAATGTAAATATACACCCCGTATTTTTATTCCATAGTAAGAGCAATTCATACAATACATTTAAACTGAGCTACTTTAATACCATTTCCGAACTTTCTACTACGACTCTGCTGTTCTTTGGCTGGTTCTTCCCTGTATATGTTGATTGACAGATGTCTCGTCCAGTCAGCGGTGAGTAATCCCAAACCAATGGCGCTGTCTCAAACTATACCTACCTTTTCCGGTTTGTCTGATTTGTCGTTGTGTTTTCTGACTTGTAAATTTGTTTTCAGATTTGTCGTTGTGTTTTCTGACTTGTTATAATGTTTTCTGAATTGTTGTTGTGCTTTCTGAATTGTTATTTTGTTTTCAGAATTGTGATTTGTTCTGCACTTCTCGGCCACCGTACACTTCAGTGTTTTTTTCCTTGTCATTTTGCTTTACTTGATATTTGATTTATCAGGGGTTCCCTCTTATGTACTATTCTGGGATTCTCTTATGCATTTATGCACATGCAGACGCACTCTTCAAAAAACGACATTGATTGATGATACGCTAAAATATGTAGACTGAAATATATTTTAAAAGTAATGACACATTCCCAGGGGACCGTCCTAACCTTTCCCCCGTTAATTTGGCCCTGCTTCTAACCACATGTTGAGAGCTGTAGTTCCAAAAATTGATTGTTTGCTTGAACTATGGTTTTGGGAAACACCAAATTATTGAATTATGTTGGTAATGACGGAACTTGTGATTATACCTGTATTTGATTAACAATGCTTCGACAAAATGCACTCCTAATCATAAGAAAAAGCAAAAATTATGCACCATTGTAAATTAACTAGCTAGTTACGACCCTAAACCATAGTAAAACCTAAACCATAGTTTATATCTTGCAATTCTGACTTTATAACATGCAATTGTAAGAAAATAGTCACTTTTTTTTCAGAATTGGACTTATAACTTGCAATTTTGAGTGTATATCCCGCAATTCTGAATTCATAATTCACAATTGTGAGTTTATATCATGCAATTGTGTGAAAAAAGTCAGAAATGCGAGACGTAAGCTTGCAATTGTGAGAATTTTTTTTTGTTTTTAATTCAGTGGTGGAAAGGGGCTTCCATAGTAAACAGCTTCCTCCACAACATGATTTGCTGTAAAACTGCTGCTGTAATGAACATGGCGTCTGATGACTACTTCACTTCACTGCTGACAAGCTAAAGTATATAAATTGAAGTCCCCATGTCATAGCAACAAGAAACTATGCTTCTAACCACAGGTCGAGAGCTGTAGTTCCAATCACAAAAGTTTGCAATGATGTTTGCTAGCATTGGCTAACAATGCTTTTATGAACCCTTGGATTTTGGGTGGGTACTAAAAAAGAACATGCATAAATACTCCATGCAAAAACGGAACAAGTGAAGTTTCCCCTTAAAAGAGAACACACAAGACATGCAGATATTTAAAACTTCATTAAATGACAGTTGTTCAAATTCTATATGTACTGTTTTCCAAAACACAGGTACCAGCAACACTGGATTTCCCAGCAGTACAGATATTATCTCTCAACAAGTGGCCTGTGTATTTTGCTGTCATAATAGGGTGCTGGTTTCCTGCTATCCTTATCTATTGTTTGGAACACAAGAACACAACTGGAGGAGGAGAATGAGGACAAGGAATGCTCTTGCAGCCTACATGGCCTCCACACACTCACCAAGCAAAACCCACTTATGAATGATTTGTTTACATCCGACCAATTAAAACTAATCCTCTGACTATCTGTCCCCGTCTTATTCTGCTCTGACCACGTTGTTTTCTTCTGTCCTCCCCAGACTGTGTTTACTGTGTTCAGGCTGTTGCTGTGGTGTGCAGAGATCAGATGCTGCACTGTGTATGCTGGTTGACACTAAGTGAAATCACTAATTCTGTATGATTGTGATATGTAAAGTACTTGGTTATAATTTCAGCATACAAATTTACCACAAATGCTTGTCAGTACATTCAGCAATACACTTTAACAATATTTAAAGGACAACAAGATTATAACCAATTATGAAATTACATATGAAGACGTACTTAAGTGGGTCAAAAAAGCACTCTGAAGTTCAGCTAATTGCATTTAATTTTAAACTATAAAACATTTAACATGTAGTTAAGTGTCCAAAAGCATTACATTCAGTTCGATCTTAAGTATATATTTTTAAATTACATTATTTCCATAGTATGTACACTTTTTAAAAGTGTACATATTTTTCAATATCATATCTGTCCAATACCTGTTTTGTTTCGAACTATAGCCAGTTTTATCATTTCAAAAAATTGTTGGATCTTTGGTTGGTTCAATGGATCTTTTGTTTGTTCATGTGTTTGCATATTGACCTTAAATGAGCATCTGTAGAAAAATGAGATGGACTGGTTTTAAATACAACACACATCTTTCTTTGTATGATAGACAGGTTTATGTTTCACAAAGAGATTTGTGTGACATGTCTTATGTAATACTTTTTGAAATATATAGCACTTGAGCCAAATGACTAAACAAACTCTTAGGCAAAAAGAAATATTTTTATTTCCCCCTCAATATTTTCCGCTCTGTGCCATGTCAAATACTTTCTTGAAGGGTATCCCAGTCCTAGAGGGAGATTTTATTTCATACTGAACATTTCAGTTATGTTTCATTGAAGTATCAACTCTTTGATTGCAGACTTTGATTTGGTAGCTTGGTAGTTCTTACTGAGTGTTTTGTGGACTTAAAGACTCTGCTTACCCAAAAGTATTATGGTATCAGATAGTAATACAATGTCACTTTGATATATACCATGGAATATCATATGGTACTTCAAGGAATCCCTTGTGAGAAAGAAGGGTTCTTAATTGTTTTGAATGTGCACTTGTAGTGTATTTCAAACCTAAAATGTATTTTCTTAAAGGTGACATATCATGAAAATCTGACTTTTCCAGGTTTTAAGTGCTATAATCAGGTCCCCGGTGCATCTACCAACCAAGGAAACGTGAAAAAGATTGTGTTGTGGGAAGCCTTTTTCTGCAAGCATCTGAGAAAAAGAGCGCGTCTGACTTCGCTCCCTTGGTGACGTGGGAAAGGGATCTTATTATAATATTACCGCCCCTTAATCTGTAAATGTAATACACCCATATCGCCATCATTGTGTTTTCGCAAGCAACAACGGTGTACCAGCTCTAATGCCATGGTGAAAGACAGACATAACCGACTGTTTTTTTAACGTAAACTTGTGTGTGAATGAGAACTTAGTTTAGTAATCACATGCTGTGACAGCCGCTTTCTGTCCGTGTGCTTCGGATGTGTGTGCTCAGAAAATGTAGAAGTTTAAACTAAAATAATTTCAGCGCGATAAACATGATAATCAGAACCAAAACAGATGTTTTTAGCATGCCGGAGCCGTAAAGGCGCAGCTCTATTCTGGAAAAAGGGGGCGGGGAGCAGCAGCTCATTTGCATTTAAAGAGACAGACCCGAAAAACAGCATGTTTCTGCTTTCACTCAAAATAGGCATTTTCAAAATGATATACCGTAATGACCCGAATATAAGACAATGGATGTTTTACTAACAAATTATATGTAATATCTAATTATCATTAATATTTAACACTCTAGAAAGGTTTCTGTGACATCTTGCGAGGTCTCAGCAAAAAGTCTCATTACAGTTTAGTTGGGGACACTTAATTGCACAGACACTGTTGGAAGAGAACTGAACTGAGCTGAATGAGGACATCACTGAATCAACAATGAACTGAATTTAACTGAAAAACTGACTGTTTATTATTGTCCTCTTTTTAGAGCAGCATTACAACAGAATCAGTAATTACACCATCTATCCAACCAGCACAAGAGAGAACCCCTATAAATAATCAAAGCAGTCTTACCTTCACTATCTCTAGTCTTTCAGCATCCCTCCACCACACCGACTCCTCACCTTCAGCCCGTTCCTACCCCAGCACGGGGAGGGGCACTCGGGGGGAGTGCTCTGGGTCTGGGCTAAAAACCGAGCTTGGACCCCTCTCCCCGGACAGGGGGAGTACCCCAGGTTTGAGAGTAAACATGCATAACCTTTACTCAGTTCATTATATGTAAGTGTGAACTCGTAAATTTTCTGTTTAACACTGTAAACCTGCTTTGACACAATCTGTATCGTATAAAGCACTATATAAATAAAAGTGACTTGACTTGACAAAAAAAAGTCTCTCTCCGAATCGGTATTTGAGATAGTGTGGATTTTGTGTGCGTTAAGAGCACTGCGCTTTGGTGTTTTAAAGACCTGGGACAGTCTTGCACACTTACTTCCTATTGCGTGCAAGTGGCCTAGACCGCAAGTGTTTGCACAGGCCCAAATTTTCTTAACACACTTATTGCACTTTTTAATAATGTCAAATTGAAAGTTTTACTTTTAAAGTATTGTAATTGTGTTGTTTTAATAATCTTCTATCATGCTTTATAGAAGTACACTTATTTTGATGTGTTGACTAAACTACTTGATTATAATTTTAGCATACAAGTTTACCACAAATGTTTGTCAGAACATTCAGCAGTATATTTTAAAAATATTTTAAAAACAACAGATTATAAATAATTATGAAATTACATATGAAGAGAAAATGTACTTAAGTGGGGTCAAAAAAGCACTCTAAAGTTTAGCTAATTGCAAACTATATACCATTTTCATTTAATTGCAATTAACATGCAGTTAAGTGTCAAGTCAAGTCACCTTTATTTATATAGCGCTTTTAACAATACAGATAGTGTCAAAGTAACTGTACAGCATTAATTAGGACAATAGTGTGTCAATAATGCAAAATGGTAATAGTAAACACTCAATTTTCAGGTAAAGGCAGTTCATCATTGAATTCAGTGATGCCATCATCCAGCTCAGTTCAGTTTAAATAGTATCTGTGCAATCAAGTCGACGATATCGCTGGAAATTAAGTGTCCCCAACTAAGCAAGCCAGAGGCGACAGCGGCAAGGAACCAAAACTCCATCGGTGACAGAATGGAGAAAAAACCTTAGGAGAAACCAGGCTCAGTCGGGGGGCCAGTTCTCCTCTGACCAGACAAAACCAGTTCAATTCCAGGCTGCAGCAAAGTCAGATTGTGCAGAGGACACATCTGGTGTCCAAAATCAAGTGTCCAAAAACATTACATTCAGTTCACACTTAATTATATTATTTTAAATTATATTAATTCCACAATAAGTACTCTTTTTAAAAGTGTACTTATTTACTTATATATATATATATTTTTTTTTTACATGGAAACATCATACCTGTCCCATATCAGTCCAAAAACATTGCAGTACTGTGGTACCATGTCGAAACGCTAATACCATGGTACATTTTGATACTTTTTTTTGTCATATCTGCAGTGGGTATGAGTTCAGACCGATAATCTGGATAATAAAAACTGCAGTGTTTCTTTGTGGGCGAGCAATGAGCCTGGGGCATCCCATAATCCTCCTGTCATACCAGTCATTTATGATGGCGACACAGAGAGAGAACTGCTAATGACTACTGTGGTGTCACAACATCACACTTAAATTCACCTGACAAGCTCGCAGCTCCAGATTCAAGAAGTGCTACAAGTGGCCGCAGGGGGAATGAGTGTGTTTGTGTGTGTGATTGACACAAGCTTGTCACAGTGTGTGCACCACAAATAAACATTATTAGGGTTATTTTTTGGTGTGTGTGTGAGTGGGTGGGTGTTTATGTCTCTGGAGGGCTTGGTCTAGAATCACTGTAAATATAATCAACATTGTCAGATTGGCCAGTTTAAATAACTGACTGATGAAGGAAACATGCAAAAGAAAACATAAAATATCATATCGCAAATGTAATTAAGTTGGTATTATTTGAAAACAGATTTATCTTAGTGTGGGAGTGCATGGAAGTATGTGTGTGTGTACTGTGTACAGGTTTTGTTTATATTTGTGAGGGACTATTTTTTGGTCTTATAACATGTATAAGATGTGCAACATGTCAAAACTGACTTCTAAAGTGTTCCACATTATTTGAAAGACTCATAAGCCACTGTTTTCAGGGTGAGTTTTGCTTTAAAGGGATGGTTCACCCCAAAATTAAAATTCTGTCATTGCAAACTAGTATGCTGTTTTCTTCTGTGAAACACAAAAAGATGATTTAAGAAATATTTTTTTTTTCCCCAATAAAATGGAAGTCAAAATTATTCAGAATATCTTTTGTGTTCTTCAGAAAAAAAAGAAAGTGGTACAGGTTTGGAATGACATGAAAGTGTGTAAATGATGACAGAATTTTCATTTATTTCATTTAACATCTTTGAGACCTATGCGCCTATAAGCTGTCCCCACTAATACTGTGATACCAAAGTAAGTGTGTTTGTCTCTGTGTGTGTGTGTGTGTTTGCTTAGCTATACTTTTCAGTGTTATTTTAGTAGTATTTATATAGCATTTATTGATATTTAGAATTTTTTTTTTATTCTCATTCTTCATTTTCATTTTAAATAGCATTTTAGTTTGCCATTTTCATTAACCTTTTTAGATTTAGCGTTAATTTATTTTTTATTTCTGTTTTAATTTTTGTGATTTTTAGCACTTCAACTTAAAAATGCTGACTTGGCATTTAACTGAAACAAGTTTATTTTATTTCAGCTTAGTTAGATTTTTTATTATATTTATTTATATATATATATATAAAAAAAACCTGATAGCACTGAGAGTACATCGCTGATTCTTTGAAGGCAAAATTGTTGCTAAAGGTTACTTATATTCTGAATAAAATATTGAAATTTGAAACTTCCACATCATTGCATTCTGTTTTTATTCACAATTTGTACAGTGTCCCAACTTTTTTGGAATCGGGTTTGTATATATATATATATGTGGTTTATGTATTAGAGGCAGAGGTATGCAAGTTTATATATAATATTTACGACATGTCTGCAGCTAGATAAATTTGTGTGTGTGTGTGTGTGTTTATCTTTGAGGTCTGTACAGCTGTACCTCTTTTCGAATGGGTGGAAAAGGGTAAAAAAATTGTTTAGATAAAAAAATAAAAATAAAATTAACCAAGTTTGTTTATCTTGACCATGGAGCAGAATTGAATCTTTAGTGAACTTCCCTGTTCATCGAGCTAGCTTTGTGTTTACCCACGAGACCAAACCCAAATACTCTAATGTCAGAGTATGCTGGTTTAAATCAAACCTTTTTGGACAACATGCCAGCTTTGGATGTGTTTTTATTTAGGGTGAGGTTACTGTATTTATAAAAGCAATAGAAGTCCATGCAATGTCCCCATTTAGATATTAAGTAAATGTGTGTGTGTGTGTGTGTGTGTGTGTGTGTGTGCGCGTGCAGAGGGAGGGGATGTTCATCAGATGCAACAACTTGCTGTGTTTAATTTAATCTTGGTGTGGAAAGAATTGTCTGCCAGTGATTAAGTTTATTACAGTTGACATTTACAAGTGTTTATATTCTCGCCCACACTACCCACGATTCAGTTCTAAATAAGCACTTAAATATACTTAACATGATGTTTTAAAGCTGCTGAACTTAAAATTGAAATAAACAGTGGTTCAACTCAAAAATGACTGTCATCATTTTCTCAACGTATCCATGTACTTTCTTGAGGTGAATATCTCCTGAACAGTCACAATGACAGTTGATAAATGTGAATGTGATAACTTGTTGCTGCGACGGACAACAGATATATTCACCTCAAAGAAGAAAGTACATGGATTTTATTATTCTTATATTTTCCCTAAACCCTAACGTATACCCCCATAAAATTTGGAATAAATGGCACGTTTTGCATGGAACCATTCTGTAATATTTTTGGATTTATTATTATTATTATTTTTATTCTTGATGCTGGTCACTAATCCATTGCCATTATATGGATGAGCGCTAGCAGGTCGTTTTTTTGTTTTTGTTTTGTTTGTTTTAATTCTCTTTTTGTTTTTGTGTGTGTATATATATATAATTAAACATTTGTAATGATGAATGATGAAATTGTACATAAGTACATTTAAAATATATTAACTTTAAATGCGATATCAAATAACACACTACAGTTAAAAATATAATCAAGTGCTTTACATTCGCTTTAGTATGTTAGTCAACGCATCAAAATAAGAGTACTTGGTTAAAGCACGACAAAAGATTATTTAAAACACAATGATTTAAAATATAACACGTAAAACTATAAATGTAAAATAAGTCAAATTTAATTTGAAATTAGAAAGTGCACCTTCTAAAGTGTGTTAAGAAACATAGTCATGAAAGTGTATTCTCTTTAAGTAAGCTTAATTGGGCTCTCAGATACTGTATATACTTGTAAGGTTTGAAACACACTACAAGTGAAAATGCAATACAATTAAATGCACTACTTTTCACAAGGGAACATTCTGCAAAATATAGAGGACTTCAATTACATTAGAGAATGTTGATGATTTTTATTTTTGAAACTATTCCTGTAATTTTCTTGTTTCTTGTACCATACAACAAAGGCCAAAAATGCAATTTTCAAATGTCTGCACCTGACACAGTGACTGCACTGTTGTATTATTTGATTCCAGGTCTGTGATCAGAGAGATCCGTTGTGATCTGACAGAGGTGTGTCGCTGAGTTCAGTTCTGGTCCATTCTGATCAGTGGGAGGACCGTTCATGTTATGATTGGACGCAGCAGTTGGAAAGAACTTGTCACATATTATCACTAGTGTGGAACTTTTTTACATTCCCCTTTTTTCGCATTTGATGTGTTTACAAATCAGCGATAAACAAATGAATGGTTTAGTCAGCTCAACGCAACAAGCAAAGACAACACACACACACACACACACACACACACACACACACACACACACACACACACACACAATCAGTCTACTGCGTGCTTATGTGTGTGTGTGTATTCATTCTAATCTATCAGAGAGATCCGTTGTGATCTGACAGAGGTGTGTCGCTGAGTTCAGTTCTGGTCCATTCTGATCAGTGGGAGGACCGTTCATGTTATGATTGGACGCAGCAGTTGGAAAGAACTTGTCACATATTATCACTAGTGTGGAACTTTTTTACATTCCCCTTTTTTCGCATTTGATGTGTTTACAAATCAGCGATAAACAAATGAATGGTTTAGTCAGCTCAAGCAAACAAGCAAAGACAACACACACACACACACACACACACACACACACACACACACACACACACACACACACACACACACACAATCAGTCTACTGCTTGCTTATGTGTGTTTGTGTATTCATTCTAATCCATCATTTATTGTCATACATCATGCTTCCTGAGAGTCCTCATTTATATATTTATAGTTATCTCTAACCATATCTAAATGTCAGTACCAAAGTTCAGGGTGTAACAATCAATCACTAAATGTGCCTGCTGTTTATTGCCCATACTAAACAAGCAAGAGACAGAGAGAATTAAAACAGACACAGTTTTCCACAGTTGGAATATGGGTCCTTATAAGGCGTTAAAATGAAAGATGTTTTTAGCTGTGTTTCCTACGTCAAGCATTACTATTAACATTGCTCAAAATGCAGGGACATTAAAGGGTTAGTTCACCCAAAAATGAAAATTAGCCCATAAATTACTTACCTCAAGTCATCCTAGGTGTATATGACATTCTTCTTTTAGACGAATCCAGCCGGAGTTATATAAAAAATTGTCTTTGATCTTTCAAGCTGTTTCATGGCACTCAGCGGGTGTTGCATGCATCAGTCCAAAACAAGTTAAATAAAAAGCGCCCATCCATAAAAAAAAAGTGTCTCATATGGCTCCGGGGGCTGAACAAAGGCCTTCTGTAGCGAATTGATGCATTTTTGTAAGAAAAATATCCATATTCAAAACGTAATGATCACTTTAATGTAGCTTGCGCTCACTGTTGTACACGGAAGCAGCTCCGGGCGGATAACGTATGAGGTCAGCTTTGCGCATGCGCCGCTCAGAAGTGACGCATGCAGAAACGCAGTGGAAAGATCAAAACAAAACAACGGTCACTAATTAGAAATAAGAAGAAGAATGTCGGAGGATTTCGATATAAGCCAAGAGGAGACTGGTTTTCCTTTGCTAAAGTAAGGAAACTTTGCTTCCTTTGCTCCTGTTAACAAACGTTGGTTTTCACGAGACTCACTGGCGCATGCGCAGCGCTGACCTCAGAGGTCATCCGCCCAGAACTGCTTCCCTTTATAACAGTGATTATTACGTTTTCAATATGGATATTTTTCGTACAAAAACGCATTGATTCGCTACAGAAGGCCTTTGTTCACCCCCCGGAGCCACGTGAGACACTTTTTTTTTATGGATGGCCGCTTTTTATTTAACTTGTTTTGGACTGAAGCAATGCAACACCCGCTGAGTGCCATGAAACAGCTTGAAAGACCAAAGACAATTTTTAATATAACTCCGACTGGATTCGTCTGAAAGAAGAAAGCCATATACACCTAGGATGACTTGAGGGTAAGTAATTTATTGGCTAATTTTCATTTTTGGGTGAACTAACCCTTTAAGTATGAATGAAATATAAAGGTCATAAATGTTGCCTCAAATTGTGCAGACTTGTTTTAATTGGTCTTATGATCAGATGGATGATAAAATGGACAAAAAACATGCCTTAGACTTACACTGAAGGAGGGATGGTAACACTTTAAAATAGGGAACACATACAGTATTCACTATTAAATCAATATACTCCTAATTTGCTGATTATTAATAGTTAGTGAAGTAGTTGTTTAATTTAGGTATTGGGATGGGTTAAGGGATCTAGAATATGTTCATGCAGAATAAAGCATTAATATGTGCCTAATAAGTACTAATAAACAGCCAATATGTTAGTAATATACATGTTAATAAGCAACTAGTTAATAGTGAGAATTATATATTAAAGTGTTACCGGAGGGATATGAACCATATAGAGCTCAAAATATCATAAAGCAGTGACTCAATTTTTTCAAGCCAAGTACCACCTTTGATTGTTTGATTAGATCCATTGATGTCATAGCTTAAGTTGGAAGTTTCAAGTTTACTTTATTTATATAGCACATTTAAAACAGCCACAAGACTGACCAAAGTGCTTCACAGTAAGAAACATCATCATAAAAATTAGTAATACAAAAACTGCAACCAGAAAATTAAAACACAAATAGGAAATACAATAGGCAAGAATATAATCCTAATAGGCCAATGAATACAAATGGGTTTTTAAAAGAGTCTTAAAAATAGACAGGCTAGGGGCCTGTCTTGGTGCTTGGAACTTTTTCTGTACAGTTTCATTGACAATAAAAAATAGATTGCTGAATACAGAGGCTACACGTCACGGGGTAACACATTTCCTATGTTCTACGTTGGCTGGCCGTGAACAACTTGACTCCGCCCTCAAACACTGTAGCTTGTTTGTGTGTTTAAACTGTATTTCGAGAAGACGTTGTGTCCTACGTTTTATTTTCACTTCTGAAAGGTGAGGCTGCAAAGATTTGTCCCTCGGCTCATTTTGACCCAAAAAGTTTTCAAAAAAAATTCAAAAAAATCGTGTGTTGATCGTACCGGTCCAAGATTTCTTTACTTCTGTCACACTTGCACCGGGAATACTCAAAACTAATTTGAGTGGATTCGAGGAGTTTAAATGGGTGCAATAAAAAAAGTAACAAAAGTATCCCTCGCGGGTCATTTTGGCCAGCATAGGAATGAATGGAATTTATGAGAAAACTGCATTTTTCATTACATTACATTTGATTTTTTTTTTTTTTTTACATACAAAATCTGAGACAATCCAGTAAAAATGTATACCCAAATGAAGGGCTGAGACTACAGAATATCCTCAATGCAGAAAAAACTCACATACATACACACACACACATGGTACACACACTCTCATAGAACACATTGTAATATTTTTCATGTTTCTGCTGGGATATGACTGTCATTTTTCCTTTTTTTTTGACTTAACACAGATTTGAGTGATGTGGTGGAGACCAATGAGTTTATATCATATTTATATTTTAAAAAATATATTATATATTCATTTCATATTTATGAAATTGTATGAATATACATATGTTTAGGTTATAATTCAGTTAAATTTTTTTTTTTTTTTTTTTACAGAATATGGATTTTGTAATGTTTCAATATATATTTTAATCCATAAACAATCAAATTGAAGCCTTAAGATCTCATTTCTCATGTTTCACTTGATTTGTTCATTTAAAAATCTCCACAGGGTTCTATAGGCTCCTCTAGTGGCTGTAACCCTAAAATGCAATTTTATGTAATTTTTCCCCACCAGATGGAATCAGTGACACTAGGTGACTCAATTCCAAGGCCATCTGTTGGTTTTTGATGAAACAGGACTGAAATTGTGTCTTTCTTTGTTTTGTTTTTTTGGGTGAAATAATGTACAAAAACTGCTTATTTGCTTATGTTTTCTTAGAAATATCCAGAATAAAAGGTAAATATGATAAAAATCACCAAAAAAATTATAGAAAAACCTACATAAAAAAAATAGAAAAAAAAATGATAACAATGTTCTAAATAAAATTTGTGTCATTTTTGGCCTTCGGGTCATTTTGACCCGCAAGGGACACTTTTGTTATAGGTTCGGGAGGGACGGATGAGGGTTATAATTTATAGCAGTACAACCCCAAATATTTTTTTGTGTACCCATCATTTTACTGACGACTGCTTCTCTAATCTCGGGGAGCTCAATGCAGGACTCATAAAACACTTGCTCTTGAAAGATGGCTCAGTACCCTGTTTATTTGGACAAGCTGGCTCCACTGAATCACAACCTGTAAGTATAATAAATAATAGATGTTTATACTTTCTATCGAGCATTCAAAATACAGAACTATGACAATGGGCGTATCGTTTCCGACACGCTCTATACACGGTAGACCAATCACAACAGACTGGGCCATCTGACCAATCAGAGCAGAGTAGGCTCACGGAAAGGAGGAGATTAGAGAGACTGAATCTTAGAACTGCTTTGAACAAATAGTTTGAGAATCGTTGGAAAATGAGGTGATATTAAATGCATATTTTGAGAAAATGAAAACCTTTTTTGACCTTGCAGGCATGTGAACCTATTGTTGGAAACTCCCAAAACAATAACCTTAAAAATGGCATAATAGGGGCATTTTAACTTTAGCTACTAAGCAACCACCTAGTAACCCACATGTTAGCAACCATTCATAATACTACATGCTACATAATACAATGCTCTATCAAACCCTCACAACACCTGTCATTGAGTCTTTCAAGCACCACTTTTCTAAAGAAAAAAATAAAAATAGAACGGTGTTTTATTTGTGCACTCTTTGACAGTATTGTTCACAGGATCCAGTTCTCCATACAGAGAGCTTATGGTTTTCTATGTAAACATGCGCTAGATGGACATGTTTGCGCTTGCATCTTTTGTAGCATTTCACACATGACCTGGCAATATAAAAACTTTTCTTTTTTTACACCACAAAAAATGCATTTTATGTGAATGAACCCCTGACTTTCGGTGTTTGTGTATGTTAAATTCATTGTTTCTCTGGGACTATGCAATTGTAGTGTATTTTAAATCTTAAAAGTAAATAAAAAAACTACTATAATAAAATATAAATTAAATGAAAGGCCACTTAAGTGTACTTAAAATGTCTTAACACTACAGCTAAAATTATAATCAAACATGTCTTTAAAACATGAAAAAAGATTATTAAAACAATGATTTAAAATGTACTGTAAAGCAAAACTTAATTTGCCATTATTACAAAGTGCACTTTTCAAAAGTGTACTTAAGTCTGTTAACTGATAATACATTTAAAGTTAATATATTATAAATGTACTGAATGACACTTATATAAATTTACAATTTAAACACATTTTAAAGACAATACAAATAAGTATGAAAATACATATAAAAATGTACTTAAGTCCTTCTTAAGTAGGTCAAAAAGCACTTGAAAGTTCAATTGAATTTAATATAAATTTAAACTATAATACATTTTCATTTAATTGTAAGTAACATGCAATAAAGTGTTCAAAAACATCACATTCAGTTTGAACTTCAGTATATTTATTTAATTTATATACTTTTAAAAAGTATGCTAAAGTGTACTTCTTTTTCACAAAAGCATCATTGCCAGTAAGTGGTTTTGTCTCTCAACACAGCTCTCTCTGTATCTGTTTTTCACACGCTGTCTGTTGCATAAGATGCAGCACAAATATATTAAAGTGTGATTTCTTCAGCTCTATTTTTCCCCTCCTCTGTGTGTGTGTGAATGTGTCACGCTGTCAGCTGAGATTTTTTTCAAACACTAAAGAATTAATTAAAAAGGTGTTGAAAACACATGACTCTAGACACAACACAGACCCCTGCTCTCCTCTCACACCCCCTCGACTCATTTCTCTAGAACCCGATTAGCTCGTCTATAACACGAAAACAAATATGCTATTTTGCATAAACAAATAATGTTGAATCTGTGCGCATGGTAGTTTGTTTGGACATGAATATATTATAAAAATGAATGTAGAATTTTGTGGTCAGAAATGAAGAGGACACACATATGTCCCATAAGACCCATGGGGTCACTGCTTGGGTGATGAAATCTTTTCCATTAACAAGATCGAAACAAACAAAGAGATCAATATAATGCAGAATAAGTCATAATTCGATGGGGAAATACTAAAATCTCATTAACTATTTGCCAATATGTTATTTAAATAACATATTTATTAAAACAGCAATAAAATCTGACATGAAAAATTTCGTTTTTCTTTTTACCCTCAAATATCACTGAAAAACACTATATTTCAGGTCAGTCCCGGAAACAAGCAGATGTAGAGCAGAAGTTGAGCTCAGGTTTCAACCCACCAATCACTTTATTGCTATTTCCATGTATATGGACTGCCATAAAAATCAAGTTATGACTTTGAATTTGGATATTTGTTGTCATACACTGAATTTCTTCAAAAATTCCAATTACCAGTTAAACCAAGAGACTTTGCTATTGTTCTCAACGCAATTCCAAAAATTGCAATGTTACTTTTAAGAAACTCTAGTTCAGTAGAAATCAACATTGATGATTTTTGTGGAAATATTTATTTTGGTAATGTTGATGTTTTGTAAGAAATGCTCTTTGTTTCTGTATTTTCCTGCAGAAACATTTTTGGCCTTTTTAAAAAAATTGTTAAAATCTATTTGAACTAAGCATGAAAAATGTAAAACAAATGTATCAGTAACAAAATCAAAGAAGAGTCCTACCATATACTACTAGGATTTATGCAGTTAAAGGGGTCATATACTAATAACAAAACAGTCACTGATTCAGAAGCGCCAGATTGTCATAACAAAATCAGAATGACCTGCTCTCCTAGGTTCACGAAATGGTCATCCATAAAATGCATTGCTGTTCTGTTGTAAGTAATCTTAAAGATTCCTAAATGCATCTACTTTCGGAAGGCCAAATAAAGTGCTTTTGCTTTCGCACTGAAACACACAGCGTCTCCCTGACATGGCTGCTTCAACACTAACTGCGGTTACTGAAACCACGCCTTCTTTCTTTGCGTGAATATTTGGGCAGCATTATGCAAATATTTCCACATAGTGAGGTAGATATGTGGGGGCATGTTAGAACGAGCCATTTTAGGGGGGCGTGGCAGAGTCTTAACTTTGATAAAGAATATCTCTTTGGTTTTGAGACCTTAGTCTTTGCAACTTCAGGGATCTTATCTATGCACAATCAGCTTGTAACACTCCAAAGAGAAAGGAAAACTTGAAATCGCATCATATGACCCCTTTAAGCATGTTTTGGAAGATTTAAGCTGAATATTTCATATATGTGTGATTTTTGAAATATACATATATTGGTTTTATCTTTGAATTTACTCAAGATTATTGTGGAATTTAGAAACCCATACAACTGGAGTGTTTGCTAGAAATGAATTTATTAATTTAATTTAATTGTATTTTATTTTCCTTATTGACATTTGGGAAGTAAAGAACAATATATTATTCAACTATTAATTTTCTCAGAAAAACACAATATGCATAAAAGAAGTGGGCACTTCACATTTTATAAATTAAACATAATTATACATAAACCTTATGGAACTAAATAAAAACAAAAAAGTGCTGAAAATGTAATGTTATAAAGCACTGAATATAATTTTTTATTTTTCTTCTTTTTTTCTGGCACCTAATGTTAAAATGAAAAAACGTGCTGTTCTTGTGTCATTTATTAAAATTGCTTGGAAGGCGGGACATTACTAGATCTGCCATACTAAGCATTCCTATATAAAATAAAAGCAGAAGGTTCATTAAAATCTTTGTTGTGTAAGTATGAATTGTTCTTTCTGAAGTGGAATTTATTTTCTAGGAGGAGAAACTTCTTATGCATTATCTCATAAAAACAGTGTACAGTAAGTTACATCAGATCTTTTCCTGGTATCCTCATACAGATATAAAAAAGTAATCAGTTTTATTTTTCTTGCTGGTCATGAAAAAGCAGCTAGCTGAATATTTGAAATGTTTATTCACATGCTGCCCATCTGCTGGACTTCAGTTGTAAGTGACCTGGAGTAAACATGTTTTCATTCGTTTACCCACTTGAAGTTTGAAGTTACTGTTTTGGTGATTGAGAGCAGGCCAACATGTCTTTATTCTGAGAAATATTAAGAATATATATATAAATTCTGAGTCTGAGTATACAGTATGTTTCTCCACATGTTCAGAGACAGCAGAACATCTCTTTATAAATGTCATACACTCATAATTTAATAAGCTCTAATAACAATGTGTTCAGAAAACATGAAATCTCTCTGTGATCATGAGAACAGTTTTGTACTGAAGAAATTCCTGTTTCTGAGGAAGACAAGACTCATCTTTACTTTCCTATCTCAAGCCTAATGTTGCCATAGGCTACCTCTCTCCTTCCCACTCGTTTTGTTCTTTCTGTCTCTCTCCATTTCTCTCTCCCTATTCTGTCTTCCTCTGAGGAGAGCACTCTGATTTCTGAAAGCTTCTCCAGTGAGGTCCCTGAGGGACAGATTCGACATGAAAACAGCTTCTTCTGCTCTTATATCTCTCCTACTCTGAACAGCAGCCATCATGACATGAACGAAAAACAATAAAAACAGACAGCGAGTGATGATCTGACTTCTGGGGCCTCATTTATAAAATGTGTGTATGCACAGATTTGATCTTAGAGTGTGCGTACGCTAAAATCCACGGCAACTTTCATATTTATATTAAAACGGCCTTTGACGTGGAAAAGTACTCACCGTGACGTCACGTCAGGGTCTGAGCAGGCGTACGCACTTTTCCTTGTGGCAAAGTCGGAGTACTGCAGCTAATTTGAACATCTAAGCTGCAATAATAATGAAAGCGGTGTACCGTGTACGTGTAAGCACTGATGCAGTGTAAGAGATTAATTGTGCAGTGTAGTCAGATTTTTTATTAACGGGAGTTTTTGCGAGATTAAACTGACCTTTTTAGTAGCCTAATGTTGAGAGTTCTTTACTCGCTTTCTGTTCACAGTTTATTCCATGTTTTTTTTTATTATTATTTTATTTTACAAGAGAACTTGCGAAGTCTTGATTTACTACTAATGCGTAAAATAGAAACAAATGCATAAACGCATCTCCGACTGTTTTGTCTGTGTAGCCTAAAAATAGGCCTATGCTGTGCAATAACAGTTTTTAATATATTCTATTCAATAACATTGTTAACTGTTTTTATTAATAACATCTGCTGCTTTGCTTCTGTGAAAAGGAATAGAGACAGCAGCCTTAAACTTTGTTTTTGTCATTTACATCAGTTATATTTGTATAAAATACACTATATATTTTTGTGACAGTACATTAATGGCACATTTGAGCAGCATTAGTAAACTGTGTAAATATAGAGAAATGCCAAATCACATGCAGGTTTTTTTCAGATTGCGGAGACCATCATTGTGTAATAATTTATTCTATTATGATATGAAACGTCCAAATTTTCTTTCAGTAACAACACACACAGTTTGTCCACAGAATAATTACACATTATTAAATAAAAAGCATCCCCGCACGAACCTTTACCTCCGCCAGCAGGACTTCAATTTAAAATAACACCAACACGTATCAGCCCAAACAGGCCTTCACAGGCCGTCACAGGTGTATCTATTTAACTAGTTCTCATTCTCTATTGTCTAACACCCTAATTAAGGCCTGTTTGGGCTGATACGCATTGGTGTTTTTTAGCATGTAGCCCTGTCTAACAATAAAGGCTTTTTATATTCTGCCTGCTATGTGAGTGCCTGGATGTGGATTATTTTTGTTTCTTGCAATGGGATCCACTTTTTGTTTTTGACATTTTGTTCCCTCTCTGGAGCACCCATAGTCTCGCTCGTGAGTACCTGATGCGTGTCCCTGGTCAAGACTTTTTTCTTTGATTATGAAATTTTATTCAGCAAGGATGTTTTAATTTGTTAAAAAGTGGCAGTAAAAATGTCAAAAAATTTAAAACGTATTCAGCCTCATGTTGTTACATATCTGTATGACTTTCTTTTATTTCTTTCTTTCTTTTGGAACACAAAAGAATATATTTTGAAGAATATTTGAACTCTTTTAGTCCATGTAACAACCTTTTTAAGTCCAAAATAACATTGGTCCCCATTGATTTGACTCCCCCCCCCCCCCCCCCTCCACCTTTTTATTATTTTGAGAATAAAAAAAATACAGCATATCAAGGAACAAACTTAAAACCCATGGCTTCGGACAATATTTTGAGGTCTTATGAAGCGAAATGATCAGTCTGTGCAAGAAACTGAGAATTATTTACAATATTATTACCTGTAATCCAAAACCTCAGGCAAATGGTCCAGAGTGATTGAACAAATCATACTTTTGAACTGGTTGAACCAGTTCACAAAATCAGACTTAACCATTTGAAACAGTTTGTGGCTCGAGCAGCAAAGATTTACAAGTTACTCAATCAAAACTAGTTTTATCAGAACCAGTTCATTGAAACGAACTGCCCAAAAGAACCAGTCTTGAGCCTGAGGCTTTAGATTACATGTAATGATGTTGTACATAATATTCAGCACAGATCGATTGTTTTGCTTCATAAGACCTCAGTATATCATGAGGAGCCACAGGTATTAAATCTGTGTTCCTTAATATGCTTTTTATCATTCTCAAAAACAGTAGCCACTGCCTAGCCTTTTATCAATCATCAAGGACATTCAGCTAAAAATATTTTTTACTGTTTTACTGAAGAAAAAAAAAGTCACCTACATCTTGGATGGCCTGAAGGTAAGTATTAACAACAAATTTTCATTTTTAGGGTGAACTACCCCTTTAAGGCTGCATGAACTACAATAGGAAGTTTGAATGGAGTTTAAGTGGCTTAACAAGTTTAACAATCAAGGGTAGGGCATAAGAACAAACCCTAAGCAGGAGCCTTGATGAATATCAACACATTGCGGTCTTGCAAGCCCTGTAATAAAGTGTGGTGTGATTATTCGTGTGTGGTGGCAGCAAAGCCGTGGGCCTCCTCGTCTGGGATTGGCACCAACTCTGCCTTGACGTTTACTCCTGTGAGGAGCTGGCAACTTTCAAAAGACGCACAGCAGAGATGGCTCACTGTGAGTGAATGCTTGGCACAACATTGTGAGCCTTCACTATTTCCATACTGGAAAAAGACAGAGAGGAAACACGCATGGAACAAAAATGGGCAAAATGTAAAAAAGAGAGAAGATGGAAAGTGTGAGCAATGATGGAGGGTCAAATTCATTGGAAAGACTGATCTAGTCTGCTTAGTTTTCAATTTGATGTAAAGGTCAGAGCTTCTTACACAATGCTGAAAAAAAAAATGGAGATCACAACAGAAAAGTGCATAAATTAAAAGAGGGAACATCAGGCAGGAAAGAAAAAAAATATTTTGTTCTCAGTTGTGTTTTATACAGTAATGAATCTCCTGAAGGGATGGACAATACAGCTAAAACGGTTATTTTAATATTTTTTTAGAAGAGTGATATATTTTTTTTCAAAGAAGAATAATTTAAAACAAACAGTCAATTAGATTTAAAATGTCTAATCAGAGTGAGCAGTAACTGTGTTTTTGCTGCTGAAGTCTTTATATTCTCGACACTGTCATACTCGTGAGTGAGACAAGGAAGGATTGTGAAAGTAGTTCAATGAAACAACCTCAATGTCCAAATGAAATATAAATTACAATCATAATCGTGAATATATTGTTATATATCCTCTTAGATGTTTTTCCTGAGAAATCTCACATCTGCCTCCTTTAGAGCTTCAGAAGAGATTAGTTTCAGGTAACACTGTTTCAGATTGTTTGCCATTGTATTGCATTTTGTGTATAAAAAAACTGCAGTTTTAGATACTATATTATTAATTACATAAAAGGCCGCTTAAGTTTGCTTGATAGAGTACTCTTTCATGACTGCTTCTTAACACACTTAAGTACACTTAAAAAAGTGGGAAAAAGTCAAATAATAAGTTTTACTGCAATTGTAGTAATCTTTTGTTGTCCAGTATACTTATTTTGATGTCTTGGAATTTTTCTTGTGTGCTAAATTGCAACTCCATCATTACAAATGTTATAATTACAAATACATTTACATTTGTTATAATTTATAAATTGTTTTAATTACAAATACATTAAATTCATGACATCCGTGTTTAAATAGAAATTACATTAAAGTATATTTTAGTATGCCACAAATTCATGTTAGTACATCTGCCAGTATACTTTAGCTTTATATCAAATATGAAATTACATATGTCATATTTGAAATTACATATAAATTATACAATCATGAAATTAATAGGTACTAGGTACTTGTAATATGTACTTTTTAAAAGTATACTACACTGTATTTCGTTTTTATGGCAATGACTAAGAAATAAAGCATTCCTCTGGGTATAAAACTGTATCTCGCAGTGTATCCACTAAAATGAGCCAGAAACAAGAGAAATCACTCCTCTTCTTGTTTTCTATGTGGGACCTATGGACTGCTTTCCTTGTTTCTCATCATCTGCAGCCCAAATACACACTAACAGGAAACACTGATTCTGAATCAATTCCCTCTTCTCTGACGACACAGTTCAAATTTAGCAGCCTGAACTCATTAGCTGTGTTCCAAACCCTAGAGTCCAGGCATCACAAACACATTCGTAAAGCAAAGACTGATCCAAACAAGCCTGAAACATTTTATGCTGTTTTAGCAGATACCTAATTTTGGCCTTCTTGAAGAAGCCAATCCCCAAATGCACTTCAACGAGCTCAGTAAAAAAAAAAAAAAAAAATACACATACATTTTTTTTAAGGTGCTATTAATGCACACTTTAGTAAAATAAATTGCATTTAATATGACTTTAAACTATAATATATTTTCATTTAATTGTAATTAACACAGTTAAGTATTCAAAAAAATTATTTTTCAGTTCACACTGAAGTATATTCTTTTAACCCTTGTGCACTCCTCATTTGGATGGTATTCGTGGTCAGAAGTGACCAGACACCTGAAATGTAACTTTTTTTCTTCTTCAGTAAAATCAATCTAATATATTTTTGTTTCTTTTTTCTTCGAGTCTGTATAGGACTCGATAGAGAGGCTTGTGAATTCCCTAATTGTTTACTTTTATTAGGTTGTGGATTTAAATGTATATTAAGGCATTCTCAAAGACTACTTTTTGTCAAGGTTTATATTTTTTGTTGTTTTAAATGTTGATTTGAAGTGTAGGTTTTTGCATTATTATTACTACATTCAAACCTGAACACAGAAAGCATTTTGTTACACAAAACTTTAAAATTCTATAAAAATGTAACAAAAATGAACATGAATGCTTTATCGGGGCTTAATCCTTCTGGGTCTGATCTGATTTTAACCTCTTATTTCAGTCTTCTGACTCATTTTGGCTATATGGTTATAGCCATACCAATTCATTTGAGTATGTATAATTCTGTATGTGTGTGTCTGTGTGTGTTTGAGTGGATGTATCTGTTTTACACTCTTGATGTTTAGAGTGTATCCCCTTCCTCGCTGTCCACTTTTTTTACTGCATTGTAGTTGAATTATTGATTTTATTTTGCATAGTTGCAGTGTTACAGTCACACCAGTTCATAGGTCTGTGTGTGCAAGTGTGTGTCCGCACATGTGAGTTGGTGTGTTGATTTTGCACACTAGATGTTTTCGAGTTTCACCCCTTCATTGCTGTGCAATTTTCTACTGCATTGTGGGGGCTTTGTAGATTGTACACACAAAAATTCTGTATTTTCAATTTTTTTTCCCCATTTCCAATTCAATTCCTATGGTCACACATATGGAGTGTGACTATTTTTTTTAGGACCACTTAGCTTTTTTGAATCATACCCTCAATTTTTTTGTGTGTTCACATACCAAGTGCCATAAAAGTCACAAAGTTTCGGACCATTCTGGTGAAGCTACAATTTTTTAAAATTCTAAATGTAAAATTCTCTGGTCAGAAGTGACCAAAGACCGCACAATATATTATTTCCATTATAAGCACTCTTAAAAAATGCTAAGGTGTCATTCTTTTCCACAAAGGTACTTTGCAACATGCTAACATCAGACTCTACTGGATGCAGTTGTGCACTAGTCTCTTGTCTATTTCTCAAGTCATTAACATGAAGTTCAATTTTGGTTAGGCTTCTGCTTTAAGGTTCATTTACAAAGGACATATTCTTGTGTTCCATTTGCACTGTATTTTAATTATTGTTTTGAGTACTAATTCACCAGACAGATGTTTTGTCAGCATCTTGTAACATGAACGCTATGTAGGGATCCCTTATCCGTACATTCGGTTCCATTCCACTGTGCTCCTTTCGAGCTGTGCGGACTTCCCTGTAGCGGCCTATGCAGGCAGCAGTCAGCGAGGTGGCTCACTAGAATTTGGAACAGAGCCAGTATCAACACACATCTCTGTGTGATCTGGTCTGATATCAGTCCAGACCGACACATAATGACCTTTGTCTGAAAGTGCAGAAGGGATATGGGCTATTCTCTCTCTGTGTGTGTGTGTGTGTGTGTGTGGTTTGCACTAGCCTGTGTATCTCTAATGTGTGATAAAACATAAAGGTCAGCTGTCAACACTGTGAGTGTCACGGATGTGCCTGAGGGAAGGAGCGCAGGAGACGAGGAGAAGCGTTACACAGTCTTTTAATGAACAATCACAGAGGTAAATCCACAACAGGAACGAGGAATGACACACGAACATAACCAGTAGACCCGAACCACTAACCGATCAGACTGGGGCTTATAAACACAGGGTAACGAGGGACTAATCGAGGGGACTAAGGAGACACACCTGGAATCAAATTAACACAATCAACAAGAGGGAGAAAATGGGTCACGGGGAGCAAAACACACACAAACAGTCCATGGGTGGGACATATCGCCCCCCGCCCGGAAGGTGCGTCCTCGTGCCACAGGAACAACATAGGAAGGGATGGAGGGAACTTGGGAGGAGGCTCAGGAGGAGGACCATGAATGGAGTCCAGGGTGGTACTGCAGGAGGAAGGAGCCAGGGAGGAGACAGGAAGGGCTTGAAGCTGGAACAGGAGGAGCCGGGCGGGACCCAGGCCACAGCTATGAAGGCGACCCACGGTGGAGCCGACGGAGGGAGGAGCCATGGAGGAGGAGGGGGTCGACGACTCCAGGGGGCCGACCGACGGCGGCAGAGCAGGTGGCAGAGGAGCCCGAGGCGGAGAGCCGATGAGCCAGGGTGACGGGGAGGATCTGGAGGGCCAAAGTGGAGCCGGAGCGACAGAGGACTGAGGAGGAGCTGAAGGGATGAAGGAGCCTGACAGAGCCGGAGGGACGAAGGGACGAGGCGCAGCTGGAGGAGTGGAGTCCTGAGGCGCAGGATGGTAGACGCCAGACTAAGGCGGAGCCGGAGGGGCAAGGGAGCCCGGCGGAGCTAGTGGACTGCGGGGCCACGACGGAGAGGAGGGAGCTAGGAGCCATGATGGAGCTGACGGGTCAACAGGCCGAGGCGGAGTCAAGGGATACTCCAGCCACAGTGACACTGGAGGATGGCAGTTCCACGGAGCTCGCACCATTCTGATGGTGGGCTGAGGGCAAGCAGAGGGGCTGCCAGACGAAAGAGGAGGAGGAGGCAGGAGCGGGTGGGTGGTCATTTGTGAGCCTCCGGGCTTAACTTGGGTCCAGGAGCCCTCTCAGGGCTGGACATGTGAACAGGAGCCCTCTGTGGGCTAGACATGGGAACAAGAACATTCTCTGGGCTAGACATGGAAACAGGAACTTTCTCTGGAATCAAATTAACACAAGCAACAAGAGGGAGAAACTGGGTCACGGGGAGCAAAACACACACAAACAGTCCATGGGCGTGACAGTGAGATGTTGGATTTTGCCCCACGGTGATTTTTTAAATCAATTTATTGCATGCAATAGAGATATCTCTTGACTGACTGATTGACTGACTGACTAAATGTAGGTCATGTGATAAAACTGTTACAATAAAAGGTTTGATGTCAGGCTTGTTAAATGTGTTTTGTTTGAGAGAGATGGATGTCCTTTGCTCTCTGAGGGTGTTAATTTGGACAACGGTGTTTAAATGTACATAAACTGTAGCCCTGTGTTATGATTTTATGAGATTCTTTGGTAAAATGTTTACTGAGAGTTGTGCCATGTATTATGAAGTGTTCTGAGCCTGACAGAGCCGGAGGGACGAAGGGACGAGGCGCAGCTGGAGGAGTGGAGTCCTGAGGCGCAGGATGGTAGACGCCAGACTAAGGCGGAGCCGGAGGGGCAAGGGAGCCCGGCGGAGCTAGTGGACTGCGGGGCCACGACGGAGAGGAGGGAGCTAGGAGCCATGATGGAGCTGACGGGTCAACAGGCCGAGGCGGAGTCAAGGGATGCTCCAGCCACAGTGACACTGGAGGATGGCAGTTCCACGGAGCTCGCACCATTCTGATGGTGGGCTGAGGGCAAGCAGAGGGGCTGCCAGACGAAAGAGGAGGAGGAGGCAGGAGCGGGTGGGTGGTCATTTGTGAGCCTCCGGGCTTAACTTGGGTCCAGGAGCCCTCTCAGGGCTGGACATGTGAACAGGAGCCCTCTGTGGGCTAGACATGGGAACAAGAACATTCTCTGGGCTAGACATGGAAACAGGAACTTTCTCTGGAATCAAATTAACACAAGCAACAAGAGGGAGAAACTGGGTCACGGGGAGCAAAACACACACAAACAGTCCATGGGCGTGACAGTGAGATGTTGGATTTTGCCCCACGGTGATTTTTTAAATCAATTTATTGCATGCAATAGAGATATCTCTTGACTGACTGATTGACTGACTGACTAAATGTAGGTCATGTGATAAAACTGTTACAATAAAAGGTTTGATGTCAGGCTTGTTAAATGTGTTTTGTTTGAGAGAGATGGATGTCCTTTGCTCTCTGAGGGTGTTAATTTGGACAACGGTGTTTAAATGTACATAAACTGTAGCCCTGTGTTATGATTTTATGAGATTCTTTGGTAAAATGTTTACTGAGAGTTGTGCCATGTATTATGAAGTGTTCTTCAAACCCCCTGCTGCAGGAATAAGTCCTAAAACACAGAAATGAATAAATAATTTTGAACTTCTGGTTCCATTGTCCTGAAGTCAGTGTTTTTGAATGGGTTTTTGGTTAAATTCCTGAAATAGCATCTGTGGTTAAAGGATTAGTTGACTTCCAGAATAAAAATTTCCTGACACTTTACTCATAACTTTTATTCTACCACATAAAATGCATTAGTAATACCCTAATTGTGATTTTTATAAGCTTTTATGTGTCTTTAAAAACTAACAAGTGATAAATGGGACTACAGAGATTGTATTAATTATTAATCATTAAACATCACAATGAACAGGAAAACTAATCTACTCATCTACTACTACATTGTGTATATAGTTGCACTCTTGCAAACTATACTAACTCAAACTTTACATATTTTATGTAAAACATTAATCACACACACACACACACACACACAGTCTGGTCAGCTATCCTTGTGGGGACTCTCCATAGGCGTAATGGTTGTTCTACTGTACAGACCGTATATTCTATTGCCCTACACCAACCCTACCCCTAAACCTACCCCTCACAGGAAACTTTCTGCATTTTTAGATTTTCAAAAAACTTAATTCTGTATGATTTATAAGCTTTTGTACCCGTGGGGACCACAATTTAGGTCCCCACCGTGACACGAGTCCCCATGAGTCTGTGTGTATTCAGGTTTAAGTCCCCACCAGAATATATAAACCAGTACACACACACACACACATACACACACATGTTGTGTTTCCATGTTTTATGGGGACATTCCATAGGCGTAATGGTTTTTATACTGTACAAACAGTATGTGCTATTGCCCTACACCAACCCTACCCCTAAATCTACCCCTTGCATGAAACTTTGTGCATTTTTATATTCTCAGAAAAACTAATTCTGTATGATTTATAAGCTTGTTTTCTCATGGGGACCTCAAAAATGTCTCCACAAGGTCAAAATTGACTAGTATTACTATCCTTGTGGGGACATTTGGTCCCCATAACGCGATAAATACCAGGTACACACATACACACACACACACACACACACACATACACCGAAATTCATAAAACGTGTCATTTGTGAAGATTATCACGATGAACAAAATGTGTAAGAATCATAAACTTTATTTGACTTTTGTTGAAGGAACCAGAGTGATACTAATAGGCTTTCCTATTTAAATAATGATTTACAGCTAAATTGTTGTCACATATATTATTATTATTATATATTTTTTCAGACACAAAAACATTTTCTGTGTTGTGTAAATGCACATTGAAAGTACTCTTGACCATACTGATGAGTACAGTACGTAAAGCTCTCACAGGGTATTTGATGGAGAGAAATTAGTAAAATGTATTCCGAAGGTGTGAAAAGATGCATGTCAGTTTGATATCAATTAATTCAAATGGGTAATTGGTAATTGGGTAATGGGTAATGGGAATCAGAAGCTTCTTTCAATTATGACACAGCTGTCTGTTCTGCAGAAAACACAAACTTTCAAACGCTTACAATGTGTGTGTGATTTTGGTCAGTTTCCCTCCATCCAGATGTAATAAACACTGAATATTTCAGAGACATAACTGCTAAATATCACTAAACAACCTGTGTACAGTTAAAATTCTTTAAAATTGCATACAGTGAGTTTTTAGTTTTAAAAATTGACTGCATAAAATGACTCCTCACTGTTTAAATATTTATTTTTAATGTGTGTTACAGTGTATACATGTACACCATACACCACCACAGATGTCTGGACTAAGTTCAGAATATCAACTGACCCTAGAAATGTCCCACAGCGGGGGTGTTCAGTGTCATATTCGAAATCATAGTGAGTTTTGAAAATTACATTCATAATTGTAATTCTGGTTTTAATACCTTGCATATACAGTAATTGTCAGTTTTAAAAGACCATGTTATTTGCCCAGTGGTAGGGGCTCAACTAATGACTGACAAAGAGAAGCTAATCAGACGCTTAGCATGAAATCAGATCTAATAATGGCTCTGAATATACTCAGCGCTCCAGATATAATGACAGATTTAAATGTTCATCTGCTGTTTGTGATATCACTGAGAGCAGCTGCTCTGTGATTATTTAGACTTTGGTGAGCCCAAAAAAGGACAACAAAGGAAGAAAACCATGAGAAGAAAGATGACTGGCCAACCAACGTCAAATATAAGTGTCCTCCTCCAGAGGAGAAGCCAGAACAGCCTGGGGTGATTATACGGATTTAAAGAAACCTTTGAGGGCAGAGTTACTCTCCCTCTCGTCTGGCACACATGTGCGTGTTCCAGACTCAGCAGAAACCGCAAGAGGTTTGCACCCGGCAGCTGATTTTTAAATGGAAGCTAACAGTTTTTAAGCCGCTCCCAGAAGATCTTTTAAATGCCAGATGAACCCTGATATCTTTACATTTGTGTCTCCCAAATTCGCTATCACAACCTATTCAAGACTTTCCTCCGTCTGCTTCAGTGCTGATGGACCCAGACCACAAATAACTATAGTGAGAATGATGCTTAGATAAGAAAAGCAAGTTTTCAGAAGTCAGAAATCACACTTCCCTATTAAGATGAACTGACAATGTAGGGTCAACAACAAAGTATTAAACTTAAAGGGAAATTTTATTTTTAGTTCTTTCTGCTTTATTTCAGTTCTTTCATTTCTTTGTGCTGTTTCAACTTTTCGTTTTTCCATGCAAGGGAAGTCAGTGGGGTCCAGTACAACCCCATTAACTGTCCTTGCATGGGGAAAAAAAAAAATTGACACATTTTTCAAAACATCTTCTTTTGGGATCCACAATCTCTGTGATACAAGTCATACAGGTTTGAAACTACATGGGGATGAGTGAATTATGATCAAATTTGAACTACCCTTGTGAAAAAGAAGTGCACTTAATTGTATTAAATGTGTAATTGTACTTAAAATCTTAAAAAAAACTGTGCTTGCAGATAATATAATATTAATGAAAGAAAAGGCCGCTTAAGTGCAGTTAAGAGTACACTTTCTTTACTATGTTTCTTAACACACTTAAGTACACTTTAAAAAGTGCATATAGTAATGACAAACTAAAAGACACATATCGTGATGTGTTGACACATACTAAAGCACATGTTAAGTACTTGACTACAATTTTAACTGTAGTGCATTATTTAATATTATATTTGAAGAGTTCAGATGCAAAAGCCTCTACGTGCCGTCTGAAATTTTTATTTAAAATGAGCATTTTTATCAGGCTCCTATATTTATGTTCATTTATTTCACTTTATCGGCATAAAAAAGGACCTATACATTGCCATTAAAGTAAAATTACTGAACCTAAATATAGGAGCCTGATAAAAATGCTAATTTTAGAAGAAAATTTCAGATGGCACTTAGAGGCTTTTGCATCTGAACTCTTAATTTAAAGTTAATATATTTTAAATGTTTGAAATTGCAACCTCATCATTACAAAAGTGTAATTACAAATACATTTTTAAATAAATAACATTCATGTTACAATAGAAATTACATTAAAGTATATTTCAGTTTACCATAAATGCTTGTCGGTACATTCAGCAGTACACTTCAACCATATTTCAATGACAATAAAAGTTAACTTTATATAATATTATATAATATAATATATAAAAAAATATTTCTTAAGTTCTACACTTAAATAAAAGGCCATTTAAGGGTACTTAGAGATAATACACCTTCATGAATATGTATCTTACCACACAAAAGTTTACATTAATATATATGTGCTAAATTGTAAAAGCTAAACCAAAAGAGCCTGTCAGTACATTCAGCAGTACACTTCAACCATATTTCAATGACAATAAAAGTAACTTTATAATAATATAGTATAATATAATATATATAAAAATATTTCTTAAGTTCTACTGAAGTGGGTCAAAAAATCACTCTAAAGATTAGATTAGCATTTAATATAAATTTAAATTATAATACATTAAAAAATTTTTTTTGTAGTATGCTACTTTTCACAAGGATGTCTGTATATCTCATTCTGCATCCTGTATGCTATAAACATTAATGCTACCTAAAATCATGCAGCTTGTGTACTATTACTTCTCTAAGTGATCTTACTCAGTATAAAAACAAAATACAGTAGGTCAATGGAACATCCCCACCATGATCGAAAAAGCAAACGTGTGTGTTTGTGCACATTCCACAGGCTCAAAGCCCACAAATTTGTGGACGCCCCAGCAATACCAATGTTTACTGTCTGCATCTCTGAACAAACCTCTAACCCTAAGCATGAACTATTAAACTTAGTAGTGGCTTGTTACTCATTCAGCACTTGAACGACAGTGACATGAACGATACCTTAAACCAGGGGTGTCAGATTCAATTCCTGGAGGGCCGGAGCCCTGCAGAGTTTTGTTCCAACCCTGCTCCAACACACATACCATGTCGTTTTTTAAATAAGCATGAAGGACTTGATTAGTTGGATCAGGTGTTTAATTAGGGTTGAATCTAAACTCTGCAGGGCTCCGGCCCTCCAGGAATTGAGTTTGACACCCCTGCCTTAAACTATGCAGTTTTCAACTGGCGAATGATGAAGAGGATGACAAAATCTCATGAACTTTGAATTATTCACTATATCTTGCTTTGTGTTCCACAGACAAAGAGTAAGTCTTTCAGGTTTGAAACGATATGAGCGTGAGTAAATGAGCACAGCATTTTCATTTTTGGGTGAACTATTCAGTTTGAGCTCTTATGACCTACTAAGTAAGTCATAACCAAATAAACACATAACAACCACACAGAACAGTGTGCTAAAAACACTTACTACACTCTAGAAACGGCATAGCAACACCCTGGCAACCACCCACTACACCCCTAGAATCAAGTTTTGCAGGATGTTAACACCATTCACTTTTTTCCCAGAACATTTCAATCAATTTATAACTTCAGATAATCCCTAAGCCAAACCTAAAATCTTTAGCATATATATATATATATATATATATATATATATATATATATATATTATTATTTTTTTTTTTA
>NW_015505582.1:191398-199890 GCF_001515645.1 Sinocyclocheilus grahami | reverse complement strand
TTATTTTTTTTTTTAAATTTTTTTTTTTATTATTACATTATTCAGTCTTTTATGATGCATTTTTTTTTGTCTTTTGAGCTTGTCAGAAATAAATAAATAAATAAAAAGGAGTTTTTTTTGTATATAAAAAAGTATAGCTGGGTAAGAAGCAAACAAAACACACATCTAGGTTCAGACAACTGGTGTCACTAGCATAGAAGCTGCCCACACCCCTCCTTACCACAGTCTCAGTCTCAGTGGGTGACTTCCTGTCCAGAAAAGCTCTCAGCCTGAATCACTCCTGCCAGCTTCCTCATAACCCTGATGTGTTTGTGTGAGGGCTACTGTCTCACTTTTGGCTCACACTCTCACAACTCTTCAAATGGATGCTTTTATAATTTTAGAAGCCATTTATTCTATGAGTTATGCATATTAATTTTGAAAATGGAGCCGTCGGGAACAATTCTGTCTGTCACATCGAGGCAGAGTGTTCGCTTGTAATATTTTGGATGCATCCTCAAAGAGGATATGATCCCAAAGGAATAGAATACTGCCTGCTGTGCAATATATACGGCTTACAATTTTTTTGCCTAATGTATACTGCATACTATTTTTCACGCTTGACATAGAGTAAATGACAGTACATTGTGAAATATCCGTGTCACTTCTCATATGAGCTTCAGACCGTGCTTAAGTTCATGCTTTACCAGGTGCTGATGGTCACGTCAAGCGAGAACTCATGAACCTGCGTATGACAGTTGGCCGAAAACAATGGTTTATTGTTTTAAAAAGTTGTGGATTCCTGTCATGTTCGCTTTGTGTGGTTTTTGAAGTGTCAAATTTGGAGGTCCTGTTCACTTGCATTACATAGACTCACAGATTATTTTTTTCTAAAAAAGAACATTTTAAAGTATCCCTTTAAACTTCCGCCTTCCAAGTAAAAGAGCCAATTGCACTGCAGCTGCTGTTGGAAGTTTCAAATACCATAGAAACAGCCACAAAATATTCATATACACATTTTGTCTTCGGTATACATGCAGCATACTACGGAAACATGAATAGTATGCTTTCAAAGAAATATCAGATTAAAATTTTAATTCAAATCTCCTGCTGACTTACACTGGTAGCATGTTCAGCATTCAAAACATAGCCTAACCACTGTCTATGATGATATTTGCATACTGAATTCTACTTGCATGCACAGATCACCTCAGCTTACCTAACATTTTATCACTGTTCTTTTGCTGCCTTTTGAGCACAGCTTGTTCCTTCTGGAAATACTAATCTTGTTATTATTGTCATTATCTGAATACTCTGGCCACACCGTAAACGCAGAGGCTAATAAAGCCCTGACAGACCCCAGGCAGTTCAATTAACAATGCTTTGCTATAGCATTCCTCTGTTTAATAGGAGAGAGCAGTGGAAATGGCTGTGGGGAGAGTTTATAGTCACTCATACTTTTGTCTGTTTTCACTGATGTGATTCTTGTTAAATGTGGATCAGAAATATTCCCCTATTTCAGCACAATTTCTCTCTGTCCCTCACTCTCTTCCCCCTATTTGAGCTAAAATTATGACTGTTTCCCTCTTGCGGAATTAAATACAGAGTGCCAAAAAGCTCAGAAGAGTGTTTAGATGGTTATTTTTCTCACACATTCTTCATGCTGAGGAAGGGAAAAACTCTCTTACATTCATTCTCACTCTCTTGATTTTCTTTTATCTTTTTGGTGGCGCTGATTTTCCTCTGGCAGGACACAGCAGCACAAAGAGAGAGGTTTGCCTTCGTTCTGGTCCACACACGTGGCTTCACAGTCTCTCTCTGCAGTGTGTTGGTTGTGTAATGATGAACTGCTGGTTGGTTGTGATATCAGTACAAACAGATCAAAAAGTGTGTTTCTGTCTCGTGGATTGAGATGGTGATTTTAGAACAGCTGGATCTCACATGGCTCAGAACTGGACTTAACTCAGTTAAAAGTCAACTATATAATTAGGGCTGTTGATTTAAAGCATTAATTTAGTGTGAGTAATAATTTGACAAAAATACTGGCCCATATGTAAATTCTATAATAGTTAAAGTTCAAGCTTAATGTACCACCTTTTAGATATCAGACTGCATATATACATAAACTACATATACATAATATAAGACTAAATAAACTAACAATTCTTGTGGGTAACACTTTCTATAAAGCCCATTTTTATAACACATTATAAGGGTATTCTTAAGGCATTATAATGAATGCATAATGCATTATATATATATATATATAAACTTGTTTCATCTAATAAATTATCATAACAACAATTATAATGCATGATAAAACTTACTTATTTGTGGTTATAACTTTTATGAGTAGGATTATTTATAACAAGCAATAAACACCATGTTAAATCCACTTAATTTATAGTGTCTCATATCTTGACATTATTTATTTAAGATCTGTACAGCATCTTACTATCTTACTGATATTGCAATAAATGTAGTTAAAATCAAATGTGCCATATTACACATTCATCTGATAAGATATCTGATCTTATGGCTGTTGAAGAAAAAATATATTTTTTTATTATTATTATTATTGATGTCATTGTTGTTGTGATTATTTATAAGTGGTCTTTGTCTACTTTAAGTAAAGTAACAAGTTAACAATGGCGAGATATGGGACTTATAATATATTATAACTATGGGAAATATAATCCATTGTTATAATGCATGATAAAACTTACTTATTTGTGGTTATAACTTTTATGAGTAGGATTATTTATAACAAGCAATAAACACGATGTTAAATCCACTTAATTTATAGTGTCTCATATCTTGACATTATTTATTTAAGATCTGTACAGCATCTTACTATCTTACTGATATTGCAATAAATGTAGTTAAAATCAAATGTGCCATATTACACATTCATCTGATAAGATATCTGATCTTATGGCTGTTGAAGAAAAATATATTTTTTTATTATTATTATTATTGATGTCATTGTTGTTGTGATTATTTATAAGTGGTCTTTGTCTACTTTAAGTAAAGTAACAAGTTAACAATGGCGAGATATGGGACTTATAATATATTATAACTATGGGAAATATAATCCATTGTAAGTTAAGTGGATGCATTGTGTTCATTGTGTATTATAAATCATCATAATCTTAAAAGCTGTAACCACAAATAAGTAAATATTATAATGCATTAAAACTGGTATGATTACTCATGAGATGATACAACATATTACGTTTTTTTTATACTACATTATGCATTCATTATAATGCCTTAAGAATACTCTTATAAAGTATTATAAATAGCTTCATAGAAAGTGTTACTGTCTTGCGTAAAAGACCCCAAAACTTAATTACTAAACAGATGCAAGAAATTAGTCAACAGGCTACTGTAAAACTTATATTCTTATTATCTCACTATTTTTATAGCACGTTTAAATGTGATTAACAGTTTTACTCAGAATTTTAGTGTCAAAGTGCGAATGATTGAAACATTTTGTAAAGTCGTTTGCGTGAATGACAAATGTGGTACATTCACCGGAAAAGTGAATTGTATTGCAATTTAACAGGTTTCATTTGTGAAAGTGGATGCTGTCGGTGTGCCAGACTGCATTGGTTCAGAGATAAAGAATAAAGTCTGCTGACACAACAAACACACACCCACGCTAACCCATCACATTTCTCCAGAAAGTGAATCTAAAGGTGGAAGTAGATCAAGACTTTTTATTACTATTACATTTTATTACTAAAACACACACCCTGACCCAATGCAAAACAGTTCAGCTCTATCCGCCGAAAACTGCTGGGTTTTGGAAAAACAGACATTCCAAACAGTGTCTGCTTTTTTGAATTCCCTGCTTACTTATATTGACACAGACTCAACACAAATAACCTGAGTACACGCAGTACTCCCACTTAAGTATGACTTTACATATCATGTAAATATGTACTCTCTTTAAGTACACTTACGTAGCCTTTTATGTCATTATTATATTATCTGCAAGTAGCTTTTAAAAATATACTTTAAATGTTTGAAGCACACTACAAGTCACAAGGGAAGACAGTAAAAATCACGTGAATTCTTTTGCTATACTCTATATTTAGTTTTCCTGTGCTGATCTGAGAGAGAACAGCCCAGCCCAGCCCAGCCAAAGGAAAGAAAACCATATTTGAGATCTCTTTTGATGCCTGTTTCACACCATACACAAAAGCAGTGTGTAAGTAAAGCAGCAGGCTAGCATTGTTCTTTCGAACAACATCTTCAGCTCTATACTTCTGAGATCTCCTTTAAGAGTAATGAAATACCCTCTGAGCTGTAGTTGTTTTATCTTGCAGAGTCACATGTGGCTTTGCATTGTAATGTCTCTAATCAGCTCTGCAGTTACTCATCATGAGGAGAGCATGTGTATGTGAGAAGAAAAATGTACTGTATGTGTGTAGGGTTGGACGGAAACGTCTGGCCGCTATTCCACTGCTAAATCATCCTTTATGAATCTAAGGCAAACTAGTCTGCAGCGGAGTACTGCTATCTGCCATACTTTACTGGGACTGTACAGAATCTCTCCACCACTGCAGTCCAGGCACCTTAAACTAAGTTTTTAATCAATGAGTAGGCCCATCTAATCTTCTAATTAACCACCAGAGCATACAAGCAGCAATTTACATTACAGTGTCAGTTGTTCCTGCATCTTTCCACCTCCTCAACTCCACCTCTACAGTGTTTTGCCTTGTATAATCAACTCATTAGTAGTCCCATGGGGGAATATAAGAGCTTGAACTCCAGTGTCCTCCAGTGCAGATAGAAATCTAAACACATTTAACCATTCATCCATTCTCCAAACTGCTTGTTCTATGTAGGGGCACAGAGATGCTGGAGCCCATCTCAATGCCTTTTGCCACAGGCAAGAAAACACCTTGGATCGATGGCCAGTCCATCACAGGGATAAAAACATGTTTAACCTTTAGAGCTCAGTGATTAGATAGCTGTCAGAACTGATGAAACTGCAATTTAAAATGTTAAAATTGCACTTAACTATGCTGCAACTTGACATCTGGATGTGTGTTTGGTTAAAACAGTCTTCTCCATCATTTGACAAATTACTGTTCTCTGAAGTTATGTTGACCAACCAATCAGACTGTAACTTTCGATTTCCACCAGAACATGCTATTTTTTGCCAATGGATTTGGGCGGTCTGTGGCGATGTCTTCTGAGGCTGAAGCTGGAGGCAAACTGGTGGATTATTCAGCCAAGAAGATGGAAAGAAAATAAGCAGCAGAGTTGATCAGCCAATGGAATACCAGAAATATGAAAGAGCATCTCCCCCTCCAGTCCACAACTCCAGAAATCTTTTGAGTGAGACCTTCAGCCAAACCTCACAGTAGCTGAAGAACTCAAGCTTTCCCTCAGAGGGCCACAGAACTGAGACAGTCTGTCAGACGCCCCACCAACGTAATGACTTACACATACAACTTACATTACCACATTTACGCTTCATCAGCAATGGAGTCCTGCAGTTAAAGGAATACAGTAGTTCTGCCAAATGTGAAAATTTGGTCATTAGTTCAGTTAAATTCAGTTAAATTCTTTCACCTCAAGGGATATGTGGGATTCTGTGTCTGATGCGTCTCTATGCTAAATATAAAAAAATGTTGGTACTAGTTGATTATAAGAATACCAACGTCATTTAGAAGTTCTCAGTTATGTATCTTTAACGGCTGTTATCATTGTTACATGAACATACAGTATATACATAGCATACAGTAGCTAACATAATTTGGTCTTGGAAAGGATTTGGTTTTTATCTTGGCAATTCTGAGCACAGTCTGAAAGCTTGCTGCAATCTCTTTTGAAACTCTAGAAGATACTCAGCAGGAGAATCTGCCTGTAAGTCTTTTTACAACTCCTTCAGTGAGATCACACTTCGTGATCACAAAGTTGCTTCAGATTTGTCTGCCAGTTTGTATCATAAGCAGTTCAAGTCTGTGAACCTTGCCAGCAATAAACCAAAAAAAAGTGCGGCTGTTCAGTTTTCCACTGCCCTTGCATTCAGCCAGCTCAAATATCACAGATTAACTTCTCCTCAGAGAGCAGAACCTCAGACACAAAGCTCTGAAGAGATGCCACAAGCACTTGGCGGATGGGCGACCTGTCACAGGCTGTCACGCCGGGCGAGGTAGATGAGTACGATGATGAATGTTAAATGTGTTAATGAGAAAAGTAGCCGCACGTGCCTGTGCTCGCCTGCACCGCCAGACAGCTGTGAATAGAGTTTGAGAAACAAAAAAGACGAGAATGAGAGGACTGATCCCTTACCTGGAGAGATCTCTCCTTCACTCTGATCCCCAGAATCTGAGTCCATCTCTCCACGAAGAACCTCTCCACTCTTCTCTTGTCACCACTTCCTCTGTTTCTGTCTGTCTCTGTGCTGTCTCTCTGCACTGAAAACTGTTTTCTTGAGCTTAAATACACCAGCTCTCCGTGTTCAGAATATAACTGACTCAATGAGTGCGCGCTGTTTGCAGAGTGCCTTTTCTGTGCAGTCAGACTGCCTTTTTTCACTGACATTCACTTGCTTCCACTTTCTCCTCTCGTTTGCTTCCTTCCCCTCCCTCTCTCTCTCTCCCTCTCTCTCTCTCTCTTTTTCTGTGTCCCTCCTCCCCCTTCTTCCCTCAGCTCGACATTGTGATGCCTACAAAAACATTAAGAAGAGGAAAACTCTGCCTCTGAGTTGATTCCTTGCCTGTGCGGAATGTTTTGTATGTTGACGAGTTTTTTTTTTTCATTCAGACATATTGCTGGGTGCTATTTTAGGGGGAACTTCAGTTTTTAATGTTAGAAAATGCGGTTACACTTTATTTTAAGGTGTCCTTGTCACAGTGTAATTATACATTTAAGTACTGAGTAATATTAATTAACTACATGTACATACTATATGTTAGGGTTTGGTTTAGGGTTACTTGCATGTAATTATGCATGATTAATTGTTATTACAATAGTAAGTTCATGTAACATGTGTAACAAGGACACCTTAAAATAAAGTGTTACCAAAAATGCTTTTCAGATAAACAAGTGAATGAGATGATACAACATAGTATAGTGTTGAAGGTGCTGTATTAGATTGACTTTGCCAGATCATCCAGCTCAAAAATAGTAGAGAAACAAAGTGACTAGGTGCCATCAACAGGTCAATGCTAGTTTAGCTGGTTAGTGTGGTTTAGTTAGCCCCTGCTGGTAGATGATGTAACTACACCATTATAGGGGGAAAAAGCATATTTCTCTTTTGACGGTCATTTGAAGTAGCTGCATATTGTGATTAAATAATAATTTTTTTTCATTATATAAAATAGATTTTGTACCATGTTTGGATTGTTTTCCCCTGTCTCCTGCCTTTGACACAGCTCTGTATAGTCGCTAGATAAGAGTTTGGAATTGTGTGCATTCTTGCTGTGCCATGTTCTTGCTGTGCTGTGCAGTTAGTGTCATAATGTCATTTTCCTGCAGCTTTAGATTGATTAGTCATAAATCATAAGCCTGAATTTAGATAGATTTTTGTCTTTTGTCCCTCCAAAAGTGATAAGCACAGATTATTTCATAAGTATAACCAAAATCTTAGAGGCTACAGTATATTCATACAAGTACATCTCATCTACTTGAATGAAAAGAACAAAATAATTTGTCTAAATTATATTTCAATAAAATATTTTAAACCAGGTATAAAATCTGACTCCAACCAGTGTTCGATTTAAAGGGAGATGAGAGGGGATGACATGCCTCTTGTTGGAAAAACAAAAAAAATGGCCAAAAGCATCCCCTCTGTAAAACCATCACATTTTGAATAATAGTGTACTGTTTTGTATAAAACATCTAATGCAAATATTTATAATTTTACATACGATCATTTACAAGCTAAAAATAATGGCTATTGGCCAATTATATCTCAATATTCCAATAAGCTGAATGCAGTCACCAAGGTACATGCATATGCAAATGTATCTGTGAAAAAAAGTCAGGTTTTAGTCCCTAAAGTTTTGAGCAAGGAATCTGCACTGAGCGACAACAATTCAAACAACGAAGAGAGAGAAATGATTACCAACAGAAATGATCACTCTCTCTTAATCATCCACTGTGAAAGCTTTTGAGTGCAGAAAAGTATGGGGCTCAAAAATAATGGTTATTTGGAACTCACTTTTAGAGTTATTTTTATTAAGAATGACTAGAAGAATTGGAATGACTTTAGAGGCAGTAATGATTAGATTATATAAACGTTTCCCAAAGTGCCCTCCGATGACATTAATCAGGTTATTTGGTACACAGGGAGTGTGTGTAAGAGAGAGTCTGCTGCTTAGTCATATGAGACTACAATCACTTAAGTACATTTGAAATATGGTTGAAGTGTATACTGTCGAATCTACTGACAAGCATTAATGTCATTTCTAATGAAACTTGTATGTCATGTGTTTATATATATATATATATATAATAGTGTACATATATATATATATATGTGTGTGTAT
>NW_015505582.1:188381-191189 GCF_001515645.1 Sinocyclocheilus grahami | reverse complement strand
ATATATATATATATATATATATATATATATGTGTGTGTGTGTGTGTGTGTGTTTTGAAAATTTTAATTAATACATTTTTATTACAATTACATTTAAACATTTTTAATAATGAAGTTACAATTGAATACATTTATTATATGTTTTTTTATTTCTTTTTATTGCATTTTAACATTTTAACAATACACATGTACAAATACATTTCCATGTAACAAAACACACACACACACACACACACACAGACACACACACACTTTAACTATAAATGTAAAAAAAAAATACTTCGCCTGTGCTTTAGTATGTTAGTCAACACATTAAAATGAGTTGAAATGTATTTAAAAGCATGACAAATGATTAATAAAACGACGTCAATGTACTTCAGACTGGCACATATGATGTGTAGACGTTTTTATCTTTAAGGCTGGACTACAACCTCCATATATAGCATTACAATTTCTCCCATTCATATATCTACAAGTAGACCATCTTTTGGTCTCATATATACAAGTGATTCAAGTACATTTGTCTACTGAAAACTCCGCCCACTTGAAACATTGGTCCAACATTCCTGTTCTACATTACTGCAAATGAAAGTAAAATATGTTTTGATTGTCATGAAACTTGCAGAATTGAGTTTTCTTTAGATGCTTCTCTCTGTATGTCTGTCTGTCTGTCTGTCTGTCTGTCTGCGCAGCTGTCGTTGTGTCTGTCCCGTGATCTGTTTGTCCTTCAGGAGTTTCTGATAGCTCGTGGCTCTCAGCAGGGTCAGTGTGGTGGCAGATGGCGTGGAGGTGCCTCAGGCTGAGGGTGTGTGGTCAGCTGTCACATCTTAATAGACAGATGGTCATGAACTTTCTCTCTTTGAGTCCAATTTATGTCCCAGTTCAGTCCAGTGAAGCAGTCAATCGACTCGACCCACACATGCTAAAGTTCAGTTTAAGACTGATGGTAAAAAAATTCATAGGCAAAGGTGCTGTAGTTTTTGTCCAATCACAGCTGCCTCTTCGTCATTCATGGCCTTTTATTTTATTTGGTGGAACATGTTTTAGTCCCTGTTAGGTTTTCAAGGCTACAAATGTGTTGGTTATATTCTCAGTGATTGATATTTGCCCTTTTGTGTTTGCAAAAGTTTATTCTGGTTGTTTTTCTACCTTCCACAAAAAGGTAAAGTATTTTTTTTGCCATGTAAACCTCTATTGTTGATTCATTTCTTGCCATTAAAACACTGCCACCTTCAGCCCTGGAGTAATATAGTCTGAAACAGTATTATTCTGGGACACTTATAACTGTCTTTCAATTTTGTAATTAGGAATTGTTAACTAATGTCTGCATTTTTTGTTTCTGTCATTCTGCTTGTGTGTGTATGTGTGTGTGTATAATAATACACTATATATACTGTATGTTTATGTATATTTGTGTTGCAATCAAAATGATTCAACCCCCTTGACCTGCAAGCCATTTTGTTGTAGAGAACAAAATTTTATGAAAACTATTCAACAAAGGCATCAGTGAACTAATTAATACACATTTGAATGATTCTGAGAATGTAACATTGGTGAATAATGATAAAAAATCTAATTGACTCTAAACATTCATGTTCAAAATTATTCGACCCCCAAAAGTCAAATTTTGTGCAGAATATTTGATTCTTTTAAACCACCAATAAATGCTAAACAGACTGAACAGGCCACTCGAGTACATCCTATGACTGATCCTGAACCAAGCATAAGTAGATTTGGATGTATACTTTGGGATGGCTATCCTCCAGGAAAGTCCATTGATCATCATTCCGTCTTTGCACCAAAGGCATCACAATTTTTGCCAAAATGGCCTGATACTTCAAAGAATCCATGATATCCTTCATACAGTCATGATTTCCACTTCCTGCAACAGTAAAACACCCCAATAACAGGACTGGTCCACCTCCAAGTTTGACCATGGAGATGCTGTTCTTCTGTTTATAAGCTTTGCCTTTTTTGCACCAGACATAACGCTGATCCATGGTTCCAAAAGTTCCAGTTTGGTCACATCACTCCATAAAATATTCTTTCAGAACTCCACAGGTCTACCCAAATGAATTTTAACATGTTCAAGTCGGCCTTTTATGTTCTTCTTGGTCAAGAGTGGCATTTGGCAAAATGCCCCAACACAAAGGCCATACTTGTCTAGTGTTCTTCTTATACTCTGCATTGAAATGTTTTTCCTCCTTTCATCAGGTCATCTTGCAAGTCTTTGGCTGTACATTGCAGGTTTGTCTCAGTCGATCTGATCAAATTCATTATGATATTGTACTTTTTCTTCAGCACACTCAAAGGTTTTCTGGTAAGCTGATGAATAAGGCTGCCAGCTGTGTCTCTAGGAACTTTTAATGTTTTGAAAATCTTCATGTAGCCTAGACTTTCTAATGTAATAAAACTATTTCTTCTATAACTTTTGAGAGAGCTCTGTTGAATTTGCATATTTGGCAGCACATGCATGGGCTAAGTTTATGTTTAAGAGCTCAGGCTAATTCAGTTTTTTTAATAGTGTTTCTAAAGGATTAATTGTGTTTTAAGACACACAATACAAAAAAAGTGACTTAAAAACAGCAATGTTGAATAATTAAGACATAGCTATGTTATTAAAAAATCCTATAACGCAAATCTTACAATATATTGACATTATCACTTTTAATATGCCAGTAAACTGTTATAGATGCAATTTTTATAAAAACCTGGATCTTCAGAAAAGCTAGTATTTGTAAAGTAATGCAGTCTCCAAGGGGTTGAATAATTTTGATTGCAACTGTATATATATATATATATATATATA
>NW_015505582.1:187434-188021 GCF_001515645.1 Sinocyclocheilus grahami | reverse complement strand
AAGTGACTTAAAAACAGCAATGTTGAATAAGGGTTGAATAATTATAACATAGCTGTGTTATTAAAAAATCATATTACTCAAAAATATTACATATATTGACTGTCACTTTTAATATGCCAGTAAACTGTTATAGATGCAATTTTTATAAAAACCTGGATCTTCAGAAAAGCTAGTATTTGTAAAGTAATGCAGTCTCCAAGGGGTTGAATAATTTTGATTGCAACTGTATATATATATATATATATATATAGTCGTGGGGTGAATGAGAGCACAGACTCGGTACTGGACGAAAGAGCCCCGGAGGGTGATTTATTTGCCCACACACACTGATCACACGTGCCCTTGATGACTGGTGCTCGGTGCCCGTCTCAGAGTGGTGCTCGTGGGGTGAAGTGCCGTGGTGCAGATCCCTCTCCCTGGGTGCCTTCAGAGTCTGTGAAATAAGGAGAACAATCGTTAATGCTGCCTGGAGCTCTGGGGTGCTCTCCCGCTGGCATCTCTTCTCCTGGCTTTTAAGGCCAGCGGAAACGAACTCCAGGTGCGCCACTCATCGCGCACAGGTGTTGTGCGTCGGTGATCAGTGGGGC
>NW_015505582.1:186328-187313 GCF_001515645.1 Sinocyclocheilus grahami | reverse complement strand
CCCAACCGGACCAGCCCCGGGAGAGACCGTCCGCATTCCCGTGATCGGCCCCGGCCCGATGTTGTACTTGGAAGCAGAAGTCCTGTAGTGCGAGGAACCACCGTGTCACCCGGGCGTTTGTATCCTTCGCCCGGGACATCTACTGCAGGGGCGCATGGTCAGTGACGAGGGTGAACCGGCGGCCCCACAGGTAATATTTTAACTCCAGGACTGCCCACTTTATGGCCAGGGCCTCTTTCTCCAGGGTGGCGTACCTGGTCTCCGCGGGGGAGAGTTTCCGGCTGATGTAGACTATGGGGTGTTCCTCTCCATCCCGGAGCTGGGAGAGGACTGCCCCTAAACCGGTGCCGGAGGCGTCCGTATATAGGGTGAAGGGGCCCGGGACTGGGGGGACGGGGCCCCCTGCCAGTAGCCTTTGGTGAGGTCCAAGGTGCTGATGTAGCGAGCCTTGCCCAGCCAGTCCAGGAGCTCATCCACCCGCGGCATGGGATAGCCATCAAAGGCCGAGACTTGGTTGACCTTCCTGAAGTTGTTACAGAACCGGAGGGTGTTGTCCGGCTTTGGAACCATCACGATGGGGCTGGCCCACGGGCTACGGGAGGGCTCGATGATTCCTAGTTGGAGCATCTTCTTGACTTCCTCCTCTATAGCCGGCCGGCGAGCTTCCGGTATCCGGTAGGGCCGCTGCCGGACTACGACTCCGGGTGGTGTGCGGACCTCGTGCTCTATGACGGTAGTTCTGCCCGGGGTCTCACTGAACACATCCCGGAACTGACTGACCAGGGCCTCAAGCTCCGTCTTCTGGGTCGCCGACAGCTGCGGTTCCAGGTCCACTACTGGGGTCCTGGTATGGGCTAGTGCGGCCAGTTGCTCGGGCCGGGGAACCCACTTCTTGAGCAAGTTGACGTGGTAGATTTGCTCCGTCCGTCGGGGGCCCGGTTGCCGCACCCGGTATATCACCGGTCCCATCCGTTCCACTACGGTG
>NW_015505582.1:178361-185658 GCF_001515645.1 Sinocyclocheilus grahami | reverse complement strand
GTGCCCTTGATGACTGGTGCTCGGTGCCCGTCTCACACTGGTGCTCGTGGGGTGAAGTGCCGTGGTGCAGATCCCTCTCCCTGGGTGCCTTCAGATTCTGTGAAATAAGGAGAACAATCGTTAATGCTGCCTGGAGCTCTGGGGTGCTCTCCCGCTGGCGTCTCTTCTCCTGGCTTTTAAGGCCAGCGGGAACGAGCTCCAGGTGCGCCACTCATCGCGCACAGGTGTTGTGCGTCGGTGATCAGTGGGGCAGCGGCGTTTCCAGGGCGACGCTAATCTGGACTCGGGATACTCGCCACAATATATCTATATATATATATATATATATATCTATATATATAATTAACTAACCACTTTTTAAATTCCTTCACTTATAGCTTGAATCAGATGCATCATTTTTATCTTAAAATATGAAAATACACCTACAATATTCATATATAATTATTAAATGTTGGCTGTCTGAAACAGCACAAACCATTTCAATATATATTTTGTGAAAATCACAGCCAATTTATTTTTACAGTATTAAAAATGATTTAGATATAACTTTAAAATAAATCCATCCTACAGGTGTCATTTTTCCACCACAACAAACATGTTCCTATATGTTATGGCCCTATAAACATGGCCCTATAAAGTTATTTACAAAATTTGAATATTTGTTTATTAAGGAGACAGTGTCAGTGGAGATGAAAAATTAGACCCGATATGTAAAGACAAGAAACAGATAATACAAAATTATTAAGAACATTAATTTTTGCAGTGTAAACATTATACTCTCAAAAATCAAGATACTGTCAATATGCAAATTGACACAAATGACAATACATTCCCACATCTCAGTGGTTCATTCGACTACCTCTATATGCATACTTTTTAATGTAAAGAGTAGGTTTCACACAGCCATCCATGATGGCAGGACATCCTGCATTACAAGATTTGCATCCCATATTTTCAGCACATTTATTACAGTTCAACTCAACTCAATTCAATTCAAATTCATTTGTACAGTGCTTTTAACAATACACATTGTTTCAAAGCAGCTTTACAGAAAATGCAGTGGTAGTACTTTGCCAAAGCCTTTTCTGACTGGTGAGATGTTCTTCCTATGGTAATTTAAAGCAAGCAGGTCCGATTTTCTGGAGTGGACTGTCATTATATTGTCTATCCTGTCAGACCATCTCACATGTCAGAGTCAAATACATGTCACAGACTGATCTTGAAGTGAGAATGCTCTCAGAACTCAGAATTTTGAAATGATCATGAGACAATCAATCACTGCCATTAAGCTCTCTCTCCATAGAGTGCCACAGAAGAGTTCCACAACCATGTGTATCCATTACAACAGTAGGCCTATATTGTATATATCAATATTATATGTGTAAAAATTCATTTTTTACAAATACTTGATCAAAAGTAGTGATAATTTGCATAAAATAACTGGACAATAATCTCTGCTCATGCAACATTGGAAATGTCACTGCATACTGTTTCACTAAATAGCAGGTATACACAGTAAGCAGATACAAAGACATCAAACATAGTCTATTTTTAGGAGTAAGAATTTCACTTCACCCTCCCCTTTTAACATTGAATAGCTTCTTGTCCTTTTATGACCATAAAACTGTATGTGATCTTTAGTTTGTGCTCTAAAAATAGAGCGTACTATATATAATAATGTGGTGCCCTTCAGTGTTATCGTGCAATTTAGAGAATTGTGTGGGGTGGTCAGTGGGGTTCCGCAGAAGCACACTTCATCAACTGTAACCGCTGTAGAATGCTATCGTGTCAGATACTGTCAAGGCTGAGACATTTAGGATGATCTGATGGAGGCCACAACTGCATCTGACACCCCAATTAGTAACTGAATGAGTAAATTGATTAATGATTATGTAAATGAGTGAGTTACTCACTTACTACCTGAGTGAATGTCATTTGTTTTGCTTTTACAGTTGTACAATGAGCTGGTTTTGAATCGTTGAATGTTGTTATAATTTAAAATTGTTATTCAACATTTTAGAGATTAACTATTACTAATTTTTTACTCTTAATTTTAGTTGTTCAGTAATTTATTGACAAACTAATTTTTAGATGTTCTGCTATTGAATTATCAGTTGTATATAATAAAGAACAGGATTAAAATGAAGAGCTGAAATCTAATTTGTAGAATTGTATCTTTCAAGACATTTTAATGTTTGGTAAATTAGTTGGTTAAGCTACTTTAAAGCATTAAAGATGAGTGTTTCAAATATATTATATTACTGTTTTAACTGTATCCGATGTGGATACAGTTGAAACAAAAACACTTCTTGTCTTAAAGGGGTCATATGGTGCAATTTTAATTTTTCCTTTCTCTTTGGAGTGTTACATGCTTTTGGTGCATAAAGAAGATCTGTAAAGTTGCAAAGACTAAAGTCTCAAATTCATAAGATATTCTTTATAAAAGTTACGAGTCAACCACGCCTACCTAAAACGGCTCGTTCTAACACGCCCCCACATATCTACGTCACTGTGTGGGAATATTTGCATAACGCCACCCAAATGTCCACGCAAAGAAAGAAGGCGTAACTTTTATTCTCGTTGTTGTTGCCGCCGCTATGTGTGTTTCGTTGTGAAAGCGAAACTACTTTTGTTGGCCTTCCAAAAGAGGATGATATCCGCTTCGTCATGCCTGGAGCTGATCCGTGCTGGTCACTGAGGAAATACATCAACTTCACGCTGTGGATCGCCGGATCGGCTTTCACCATGGACGAAGCGGAGTCCAGCCCGGGGTTGTCACATGTGGTTGCCGCAAGCCCGCCGGACGCGCCGTTCTCAAGCCCGCCCGCCTCTGCTCACTCAAGCCGGCCTCCGCATACTCTAGGCCACGGCTCACTCTAGGTCTCTGGCCTCTGCTCACTCAAGGCCGCGGTGTGTGATGCTTTTTCGTTGTGAAAGCGAAACTACTTTGTTTGGCCTTCCAAAAGAGGACACGACTAGAAATAAGTGGTTAAGTTGTATGTACAACACTGTTCCAGAACAGTTTAACCCGAATATTCAGATGTGTGCAGCACATTTTATGGAGGACTGTTTCCTGATCCTAGTAGAGTAGACTACAATGCCGGCTGTTCTGACTCACAGACAGTAAGTACGTTTTTTATATTTAAATAATTTGCCACTGACGATTCAAACGCGAGTTTTTTGGGCAGTGTAGAGAAGCACTTGTTGTTTGTAATTTCTCCGATCACAAATGCAGACATGGTTTTATGTTTATGCTAATTTCATGGCAGACATGGCAGCTTATGTTTATAGCTGGCCAATCAGTGGATAGCTGATTGGCCAGCTATCCACGCACTGGATAGCTGGCCAATCAGAGCACACCTCACTTTTCAGACCGATGAGCTTTGTAAAAATCGACGCGTTTCAGAAAGGCGGGGCATAGAGGAGAAACAATGTACAGTATGTGGAAAATAATGTGTTTTTTTAACCTTAAACCGCATAAACACATTTCATTACACCAAATACACAAAATAATGTTCTTTTTAGCAACATCATATGACCCCTTTAATGAACTACAGTAACTGGAAAATTTGAACTAGTTGTAGGTTTTATTGATCATAAATTCTAATTTCAAGTAAACAAATAAAAGAGACAAGACATGAAAAAGTACATTTTTTTAAGGACTAGTTTTTCATGTAAAAAGCAAAAAGTGTCCCAACATGGTCTCCCTACAATATTATTCCATTACGAACACAGTCAGCCAGGGTCACTGCCTTATGTGACACAGCTAACAACATGCATTAATTACCATTAATCCTGTACACATAAATACAGTATATTGTAGAGACACACACACACACTTATGCAGCTGCCAGTGAGACAGAAAGAGATGAAACCACAGTTTAATGGGAGTTAATTGCCGTCTAATTCACTCTGAGATTAAACCCTGGAGGGAACAGCACGGCTCAAGAAAGTTACTGCCAAATACATTCCCTGAAACCCTAATATGAAAAACACAATTCACAGTCTGCAATGCCAGAACAAGCCTGAGTTCAGGCAAACCACAAACTGCCTCTAAAAGCCTCTGATTTTCTGGTAAATGGCGAATGAACGTGCATGTGGGTGTGCAACTGTTATTATATCTGATAGATTTCCCGGTTATTCATAGAACAGCTTTCACAGGTCGTTTAGTTGAGGAAGCTTATGGCTCACTTTCCTGTGTGCAATTTTCACAGCATGGATGTTTTCTCCATTGAGGCAATAGAGGCAGCGCCACCTCAAAAAGAAAAAAAAAAAGAGAAAATAATCAAGAGCACTAAAATAAAACAATTTTGACTAAATATGCCATCAAACACTGGTGTACATTAAAAAAATTACTAACGTTTCTAAAGTAGTGTCAGTGTGAATGGAAGAACAGCAAAATAAATGTGTAAAGTCACATGAGAGGAGGCAGTGTCTCGTTGTAATTAAATAATATACGCTTATACATATCAATTCACAAATGTACTGAAATGAAAAGAAAGTTACTGCCAAATACATTCCCTGAAACCCTAATATGAAAAACACAATTCACAGTCTGCAATGCCAGAACAAGCCTGAGTTCAGGCAAACCACAAACTGCCTCTAAAAGCCTCTGATTTTCTGGTAAATGGCGAATGAACGTGCATGTGGGTGTGCAACTGTTATTATATCTGATAGATTTCCCGGTTATTCATAGAACAGCTTTCACAGGTCGTTTAGTTGAGGAAGCTTATGGCTCACTTTCCTGTGTGCAATTTTCACAGCATGGATGTTTTCTCCATTGAGGCAATAGAGGCAGCGCCACCTCAAAAAGAAAAAAAAAGAGAGAAAATAATCAAGAGCACTAAAATAAAACAATTTTGACTAAATATGCCATCAAACACTGGTGTACATTAAAAAAATTACTAACGTTTCTAAAGTAGTGTCAGTGTGAATGGAAGAACAGCAAAATAAATGTGTAAAGTCACATGAGAGGAGGCAGTGTCTCGTTAATTAAATAATATACGCTTATACATATCAATTCACAAATGTACTGAAATGACAATCTGTTAGCAAACATGTTTTTAACGATCCCTGAGATTGGTTTAATAAGAATAGATAACCCAAACATTTAAATGTGCTGAAAATGTACTCAACTTTTAGCACCAATGGATCCCCTGCAGTGAATGGGTGCCGTCAGAATGAGAGTTCAAATAGCTGATAAAAGCATCACAATAATCCACATGACTCCAGTCCATCAATTAATATTTTGTGAACCAAAAAGCTGCTTGTTTGTAAGAAACAAATCCATCATTTTGATGTTTTAACTTTAAACCGTCACATCTGGCCAAAATACTCGTCCATCCTCTGTTGTCCTCTCACATCAAAATCCACCAACATATTTATTTAGGACTCTTTTGCTTATGAACTGTCTTTGATCTCTGCATATTATTCTCCTGATTTAGATGAGACAATTTTTCAGTGGAGAAAGCGATATTATGGACAGAGGTATTGAAGCAACGTTAGAAGTTAAAAATGTCTTATTACAAATTATTACTCGTTCTGTTGGCACCCATTCACTGCAGAGGATCCATTGGTGAGCAAGTGATGTAATTCTAAATTTCTGTAAATCTGTTTCGATTAAGAAATTCATCTGCATCTTGGATGGCCTCAGGGTGAGAATATTTTCAGCAAATTTTCATTCTTGGGTGCACTATTCCTTTAATGAAAATTGTAACTGTGTGGATTGTATCAGTTAATTACTAGTCTGAATACTATAAATAATAGTCAAACAACAGCAAGTAGTGAAAAAATAAAAGCTACACGAATTGCTTGTTACTGTAATTTAAGTTATTTTTTAGACATGCATGAGATTGTTTTTTTTTTAAACCTGATGAGATTTGATGTGTTTTGGCTTAAATAAATTATATATAAAGTAGGCCTATGTAAATGCTGTTTCATATGCCTTTAAGCTAGAAATATCAAATGGAACTGAAACATGATTTTTTGACTATGTAGAGAGTGGACTTCCTCATTTCAGAAGATCACAACACACCACTGGATCCCAGAATACACAGTATATGTGGATTTAATTAAAAGGCAAATTGCTTCGAAAGGGTTGTGACTTTAGTCTCATAAATACAAATATATATATATATTAATAATAATAGCATGTAGGAAGTTGCTCTGGGTTTGTTTCACACAGTAACAGAGGGCTCAGTATTTATAAGAGCCTTTCTAAAACCACAGAGTGTCTTGAGGATTTGATCTGTCTGACGCCAAAGCCAGATCTGAAGTGAAATGCAACTTTGATGTGATCTCAGAGCTGGAAAGCGTCCATGCTGAATGAAAGAGCTAATGGTTTTCTACTATCTCTCTGCCTCTCTGTGCCGTATGATTTTAATAAGAGGAAAGTTATTTCCTTTGCTTTGATTACATATAATGCAAAGTGTCCTTGTTTGTCCTTGCCACGGAAGACAAACATGCTAATTTTACTTAAAGGAATAGTTCACCCAAAACTGAAATGAAGATACTTTTATTGTGCTTTTACATTCTTTTTGGAGTTTGGCATCCCTCGTTCTCATTCATTTTTGTTCAGTGAAAAAGAGCAGCCTGGTCATTTGACTAAAACTCTCCTTTTATGTTCCACAGAAGAAAGAATGAAAAAAGGTTATTAAAACCATTTCTTAGTCAAAACTTCTGTTTTACAAGAAATAATTGTAATGCTAATAAGAGTTTCAAGGTTACATGAAACATCCTGCTTTCATTTCTCTGTTTTCATAATGAAACTAGAGAAATTTCAGAAACCTGAAGGATTTGTAATATTCAGCGACGCTGATGATCTCCATGGTAACCAGAACTATCATTGCAGCAGCAGTGCTGAAATCAGTGCAGCATTATATTAATACAAAAAATAAAAAATAAAAAAGAGCCTAGACACAGGAGCTCTCTCTTTCTCTCTCTCTCTGTGTGTGTGTTATAAAACACTATCTCTTTCAACTATACCTGCTCCGAGCTTCTCTTCACCTGCCATACATCCCATTATGAAAACGCACTCATCTTGTCCCATTTACTGTCATATATCATTTATATGATTGTATAAAGCAGTTTCCCAACCCTTTTCCTGGGGGCACATATAGACAACATTTATTTATTTATTTATTTTTAATTAAACACACCTGATTCAGCTCATCAGCTGGTTAGTAGAGACACCAAGACCAGGGCCGAATTTACGCATAGGCATTCTAGGCATGTGCCTGTACTCGCTCATCCAGGGGGGGCCCAAACACAATGAAGAGATATATAATATTTTGTTATA
>NW_015505582.1:178068-178351 GCF_001515645.1 Sinocyclocheilus grahami | reverse complement strand
GTTATACTATGGGCTATCTACAACAATAAAAGAACCAAAACCTCAAAAGACATTGAGCAAATTAATATAACAAACAATAGGGTAGAAAACGACAAACTATTTCCATGTCTTCCACCATTTTTATGTATGGAAATCACGCTTTCTCCGGTTCTCTCTCACAGACGCACACACATGCACACAGACAGAAACTCGTTGTCAACGCCGCCCCGCAAATTTATCAATAAAATAGTTTCGCAGTTGAAAAGCTACATGACATTTCTCAGTAGGGAGGTTCTTGAAGCAG
>NW_015505582.1:168191-176361 GCF_001515645.1 Sinocyclocheilus grahami | reverse complement strand
TTTGTACAGTGTCCCAACTTTTTTGGAATTGGGTTTGTATTTCCATGTGATAAACTGCAGTGCATGAGTGTACTATACAAATGAATCAAACTGAACTGTGAACCATTTCAGATCATTTTGCAAACCCAATTGATTACATCAAAACAAATGAATGATTTGTACACTAATCTGGTATTCTGAACAGCTGACAATATTTCTATCAGCTGCTAAGAATGGTTGTTATACGGTAATCTCTATTGAAAGACATTGAAGTTATAATTTACCGGGGTATTTTACTGGGGCTAGTAATATCTGTTGCTAGTACTAAGCCACCATCCTGAACACCCGAAAATATTTTCTTAATAAAGTGTAAAATGTAGTCATTACTATAACCTGTCATATTTTGTTGATCATGGCAGCTCTGTCTCCTTGTGTTTTGCGTTTTGCAAAGCAGAGGTTTTCTGCTTATCTGAACATTTCTTCCTGTTAAACCAGTAGATAAGTCTCTTTCTCTCTAGCTAAAATCTACAGTATTTGCTGTGTGATTGCTGTTTGAGTGTGAAACTGATCTGGTCTGGTAAGGTTATCCAAGAGAGCAGCAGTCTAGATGGACAGCTGTAGATCTGCATATTTAAACACAAGTTAAACTGTTTTTTTCTTCTTCTTTTTTTTTCTCTCTCAGGCTGCTTAAGTTAGGACATCCTCTCTTATCATAGAGTTTACCTTGAATAAGCAAAGGAAACTTTGGTTGTAGATATTTCACATGTGGGTCAATGACAAGCTAGAGTGTTGAAGATAATGAAAACGAAAATTAAGCTTTAAATGCATGATTTCTTAGAAATGTACCCTGCATTCGTGCTGGTTTTATTTGGTTTTGAAAAACCTTCACATCATTTTTAAGTTTAAATTTTAATGACTCAGAATGCAAAGTAAAGTAAACCTTGCATATTGAAAACATGTACACGTTAATCATTATTTTCCAATAAATAAACCATTACATTTTTAAAATGTTAATTTAAAATTATGTCCCCATTCATTTTCATTGTATGGAAAAGAGCAGAGTGAACATTTTGCACAGTTTTTCCTTTTCTGTTCCACCGAAGAAAGAATGTGATGGTTTGAAGCATTTTCATTTTTGGGAGGACCGTTCATTTAGCAGATGCTTCACTTATTTATTCCTGTTAATAATTAGATAATTGTTATGGAAGTGGCCAAATAACTCTACAAACAAGCAAGAATACCAACCTGTCTAGAGAGAGATAAGTAAAGTAGGCATCGAGAAGAACTTTTGTGCTGTTTCTCAGTGCTCTGAAGGCATGAATATCTCAATGTATCTGGTGATAAATGTTTTCCTGTTTCTTGTTTAGACAGCATTAACATGGAGATCTCTGGATCAGGCAGGTGTGTGTTTTGTTTTAGTGTAACAATGTGTATTTGTCTACAGTGTCATCTGGTTGCCACTAACACAGCTGTGCAGGTTACCACGGCAATTACGAGACGTGCGTCATATTAATTTCCGTCTTCATCTAAGGGTTAGCCACTGATTCTCACAGAAAACAATAAGCAACATGGATCCGGTCTGTCTGAATGCTCCGCTTTAGAAAGCCTGAATATGATAATAATACATCAAAACAACCAATGCAAATGTAAATTAGAAATCATTTAATATGCATACCAAGTAAGTTAATCTTGACTGTTTTACATTAAGTGGTGTGTGTATGTGTATGGTCTCTACATGTTGGCTGATGTCTTTCTGGGCCCCATGTGGCAGAAATGGCCCTTGAAAACTAATAGACCCTGAGACCCTTATGCTGCCTGCCAGCTACACACAGGAGCTGTACAAATGGTTTCTGCTGAACATCTGTTGAGTCCAACTAGTTTTGAATTCACTAAACTCATTTAAAACTTGACAGCTCTGAATTCTCAATCATTTAAATTAAAACAGATTATGTATACACATAACAGTGTTCACACGGTCCTAACATGGTGTAACAGTGCCCTCTGCTGATGAAAATTACTGTATGATGGCATATATACGAAATGCAGACATACTGGACGTGTTTTATCACAATTAAACACATGCACCACACATTTGATAATTTATCAAGTAATGGAAACCCCCCCTTTCCTATTAAGGCACCACAAGGACTGTTGTGTTTTAGCAGTGCAGTATGTCTATGTCTGCTTCAGTGTGACTTTTTTTTTTTTACAATGTATCTACACACATAAATGTTACTTATATTGTATTACAAGAAATTACTTTTTTAGCTACTATTATGTGGATTACTGTTCTTTTATAGAGGACACCTTACACCCCTGATTATTATTATTATTGTTGTTTATTATTATTAATATTAGAAAGACAGTTTCTGAAACAAAAACAAATAAAACAACCAGTAAAACAATTATGAACCGTGAAACAATTCATGAGTAAATAACATACAATAATATTGAAATATTGTTTAGGCCACCTAGCCTATATGATATTTTATTATTACTTTTTTATTTGTTTATTATGCATTTTCAATTTCTTTTAAAATTGCTCTACTTTATAAATTTGCGTATCTGTTTCCACAATTTTTGTGTTTTGCTTTTGGGTTTCACTTATATATGCATGTGTATATGTGTGTGTGTGTGTGTGTGTGTGTGTGTGTGTGTGTGTGTGTTTATTAATATTTGTAATAGCAAAACTACACATTTAAAAAAAAAATAATCAGTTACAGTTACACCATTTGAGAATACTTTTGACTTATTTTTGCATATGAATGAAATATCTCTGACTACTAAAAGCAGTAGATAAATACATGTTAATAATGACAAAGGAGCAGATACGTTAGAGGTGAATCAGAGAGAGTTTCTGAGGATGAGCTGCATGCTGAGGCTCGAGGGCTCCTCCACCGGCTGCTGTGACAGGTCGTTGGTTTTTGGGATGCTGTCTACAGTACAGCCCTTCACAGGACACACAGAGAAACGAGACAGCAGCATCACAAGAATGGACTTCATCATCACCATAGTGATATGCTTCCCCACACACGACCGTGGGCCTGATTTGAAAGGCTGAAAGAAACGACTCGGCACCTTGAAAGAGAGACAGAGAATGGTATTACTCTGTTGCTGTTGCCATGGACACAAAATATACTATTTTGATTGATTAAATACTGACTCCTATTACTATTATTGTCATGAATCATGGATTTGTCACGTCTCTGTCATGGACTTCTGTCCAATTGCCACCAGAGGTCACTCTTCCATTATATTGACTCTCTCACTACACAGACTTTCACATGTCACCCCAGACTACATTTCCCATCATCCATTGCACTGATTACACACACAGCTGCAAACAATCAAACACACTTTATAAGTCATGGACTTCTGCTTTCAAATCGCAGAGTATTGTTTGCACTTATCTCTCTGTCAGTGATAGTAGCATTACGGAGCCAGTTCCCGGTCCTAGTTTCGAGTTCCTAGTGCTAGTCTAAGTCTAGTCATGTCTTGTTTCCTGATTGCCTGTTTCCTGATTATTTAGCCTGTCTGTTAGATTACCCGTTTGCTTCGCCCTCTGGATTATGTTCGCTAGTGATGGCGAGATGAAGCCTCATGAAGCATTGAAGCTTTTCAGTCAAGTGGTTCACAAAAGGGTTAATTTCTCGAGGCTTCATTTGCTCACACTACCACCTGGTGGCCAAAGAGTTTAAAACAAGCAGATACATCACAGATGACCTGATGTGATCTGTGATACACTGCATTTTGCACCAGTTAAGGCTTAGAAATAATGGTGAAAAAAGAATAAAAATTTCACATAGACTAATCTATTTATATGAATAAAATGTGTGTTTTATAGTGATGTATAATGATTGTATAACATAATATAACAACTGTGTAATAAACATATTGGCTTGAAATTAATGGGGCTATCAAATGTGTGTAAATCAAATCTTTGATCATAATCGGCAGGAGGGGCAATATTATTGGTCTAAAACTGGAAAGTGGCTGGGTTTAACAGGGCAGAGGACTGTGAATTTACAAGATTTGAACCGCTTCCTGAACCAGTCTGCCAAGCGAGGCTTCGGACGTCATCAATGACATCATTGCTCTAAAGCGATACAAGCCTCGATACGCGCTTCACTGAAAGCTGCCGGGATTTCTCGACACATGCTCCAAAGCCTCGGCACAGAACGTAACATCACTAATGTTCGCCGTCGTTTGACCCACGCCTGTCCTTGGATTACACTTTTGTCATGCCTATAACATACCTGTTTGCCATTGTCTAACCCTCGCCTGTTTTATGACCACGCCTTTGAATAAAGCTTTGCAGATGGATCCGCACGGATCATTCACCCCGTTACAATTATTATTAGAAAATAATAAAAAATTAATTCAGAATCTTTTATTTTGGAGTGATGGTAAATGTTTGTAAAGGCACTGAAGACTAAACGTATATAAAAATAATTAAAAAATTTATTATTTAAAAAATAATAAAATTAGCATGGTATCTTCCTAAAACAATCGCAGAATCTTTTTTATTAATTTATTTAAAAAAAAACAATAATTATTTATTTGAGTGATGGCTAATAGTTTTACATGGTAAATGTTTGTAATGGCACTGACAATGACAGAAATATAAGACAAGAAACTAATGTGTGGATTTGAAGACTCCCAAATGAAGACTCATATTTTTCTGGAAGTTGTCTAGACTGAAGTCATTCGGTTTGGGGAAGAATTCGGATCTGTGCATCCGACCCACGTTCAGTATGATGTTTGTTCCTTTCTTTACTTTGTAGCCCTCAATGTCATCATCATCCAGCGCCCGGCGCATGGTGAAGTCCACGACCGGATGGAACCGGAGCGACTCATTGATAAAACTCTCCAGAATGTGTAACCTGGACAGATGTGAGTGCTGCAGGTTCCTACCTGCTACAAAACACAATCATAACATGATATTCATATAACCAGACAATCGTGTGAATGAAACATACACTGACTACACAATCAAAACGGAATAATTAATCCAAAAATGAAAATTCTGTCAGTATTTACTCACTTTCATGTCATTACAACCTGTTATAGAACATCATGAACTGCTTTCTTTTGGAGTCTTTCAATGAATGGAAAAGAGTTATGAATAGAATCTTCTACATTTTTCTTGTGTACTACAGAAAATGTCCAGAATACAGGTTTGAAATGATATAAGGATGAGGAAATAATTCCTTTTAAAGTACGATAAATTAAGCGTTAGCGTTAGTTCTGGCAGGTCACGTGAGTCAAGCTTGCATCAGCTGATTCTCAGCTGATCACATCTACCTATAGGAATACGACACCTATCGCGGCATTCCTATATAAGCTCTATTCAGTATTATTCAGCAGCTTTTCAGCTTGCTCAGGAGCAAATTAAGCATCGCTGCTTGCAAATCAAGCTGTTGCAGCGTGTTTCAGAACATCTGAAATCCACATCTAAAATAAGTGAATGCTGTTTTAATCCATATCGCTGTGTATATTACCTGGTCTGCTAATTGAAAAAAGCATATTTGCACAGCATTTACGCATATGTGTTCATACAGCTGGAGCAACACGTAGTGCGTTGCAGGCGTCATACCACACAGTGATGCAGCTGGTCAGGATTTTGCTTGCTTGTTAGGGCTTATTTAGTGTTCAGTATCATGTTTGTCGATAGACTTGCTTGTTGCTTTAAGCTATTGGTTGTTACTCCAAGTGCTGGTACTTAGTTAATCTTGCAACAGCAAGAAGCTAATGTGCCCCAGTCTCTGTTATTCCAGAAGGATATGCTTCTTGCCCAGAACAGAACCATACCGCCAAACCAAACTTTATGCTAAGTATCTATCATTTTGACGATAGTGGTCCTGGCAGAAATTAAGCATTAGCGTTAGTTCTGGCAGGTCACGTGAGTCAAGCTTGCATCAGCTGATTCTCAGCTGATCACATCTACCTATAGGAATACGACACCTATTGCGGCATTCCTATATAAGCTCTATTCAGTATTATTCAGCAGCTTTTCAGCTTGCTCAGGAGCAAATTACCCTCCTCCATCCCCAGCTCCACCTTTCGCCACAGTCAGGACTTGGCTTTCTGATATTCCTTGCTAATCAGACTCCTTTATCTTGAATAAAGTGTTACACTTAAATATCATTATCCCTGCTCATACCTAGGATAGTGTTAATTTCCTGCAGGATCTTTAATTCGACGTCTGGATTCTGTTTGATCAACAGCAACATGAAGAACAGACTGATAGAGAGAGTGTCTGGAGCTGTGATCACCATCTCCAACACACACTGCCTGACGTTCTCAGCGCTCAGCTCCCCGTGGCGCTAAACACACACACACACACACACACACACACACACACAGGGAGTCATTCTCATACATGTTTCAGAAGTTTGTGTGAAATTCTGGCATGTCACATTCACCTGAGCAAATATCAGCTCTGCTGTGAAGTTGAGCTGGTCGAGTTTTTCTGCATGTGACAGCTGAACTCTCTTCTGCTCGATCAGCAATGGCATCCTGCAACATACACACACACACACACACACACACACACACAGACCATAAAAACACTTTTCAAAGCCTTTACAAATGTTCACAACAGAAAAAAAACACTTTACAATTCAGTCCAAAAAGAGGTTTTTAAAGCTCTCTGGATTCTGCATTTGCGTAAGTGTTCCTTACAAAAGTATCAGAAGTTATCACATTCATATACCATGGTATTTACATGCATTTACACTACATACATCTCCAATATTACATCTCATGAACTCATACGTCTCTCTTGTGCTTCCTGTGCAACCAGGCCAGTCTCACTTTTCAAAGCCTTTACAAATGTTCACAACAGAAAAAAACACTTTACAATTCAGTCCAAAAAGAGTTTTTTAAAGCTCTCTGGATTCTGCATTTGCGTAAGTGTTCCTTACAAAAGTATCAGAAGTTATCACATTCATATACCATGGTATTTACATGCATTTACACTACATACATCTCCAATATTACATCTCATGAACTCATACGTCTCTCTTGTGCTTCCTGTGCAACCAGGCCAGTCTGAAGTACACATCAGGTTTGATTAATACTGTCTGCCAGGTGTCAAAATATTTATGAAACTTCTGAAGCAGATCATGCTCTACAACACAGCAGCAAGAAACCAGCAATTACATTTATAATGTACATAATCTTATAATAAACATAATCTTCAATGTATGTCACATACTAAAATTGCAATATTAATCATATGATCACAAACAATAGAGAGAACATCAATCATGCCCTTTAATTAAGATTGCATAATGACAATATACATAGCATATAAAAATATAATACTGTACAATTGTTTAGAGTTGGTAAGATTTATTACATAACATTTATTAGATGATTTGTATTATTCAATGATTATTAAATGTGATTTAACTGCCTATAAACTTTTAGTATATAGTATATGATAGTCTAAGTGTTTCTCAAGACTGACCATTGAGAGGGACTCCTAGAAACAGTCTGTTGGAAATGTCCACTACAATGCACCGCAGTAAGTTGAGGATATCCACCTGTCCCCGAGCATCCATCAGGTGTGACAGATTATCCAGGTGTGTGTTTGTGGAAGTGATGCAAATATCCAAAGTTCTCTGAAGCCCTGGACCTGTTAGAGCTGTCACACACACACACACACACACACACACACACACACACACACACACTCACGCACACACATGCACGCGGCCATGCAGTTTGAATCAGCCTGTTCTCCTTCAGTACAGCATAACTTGCATATTAAAAAGACTTTCTTCCAGAATGCCACATTTGAGTTGAATATAATGCCCTGTTCATGCATTCCGATACACTGCAGACCCAGTTTGCTCCCAAATCGTGAGGTGTACAGTGATTTCCTCAACACATGATACACAGCAGATGACCTGTGATACGCACAGAATTAGAATGCCACATTTGAGTTCATTTATCCTGGAACATTCTGTGATATGGTGATGGAATATTCTGTCTCTTAAGTGCATTAAAAATAACACACTTAAGTATATTTTAAAAAGTGTATTTTGTAATAATGAAATTTAGGTGGGTTGACTACCATACTAAAGCATATGTAAAAAAATTTATTATAATTTTAAATGTAGTGTTTTATATTTAAAAGTTAATATATATATATATATATATATATATATATATATATATATAT